>NC_083481.1:14689523-14707023 GCF_030014155.1 Tachysurus vachellii
TCTCCGTCGGCCAGTACTGATCACACTTTCTCTGTAACACACACACACACATACACATGTAAACACACAGATTTAGTGTTAGAATTCTGCAATACATGGCAACCTTGCTTCTCACACATACACAAGGTTTCAGCTAAACGTATTTCTTAAGTCAGGTGTTAAAGGTGACTGATCGGAAGGTCAGGAGTTCAAATCCCATGTCCACCAAGCTGCCACTGCTGGGCCCCTGAGCAAGACCCTTAACCCTCAATTGTTCAGTTGTATAAAAATAAAATAAATGGCCGTCTGTCAAATGCCATAAATGTCTTGAGTCTGCACAGTGGAAATGTTAGAATCTTTTTAGAACAGAATAAACAGTAAGATAAATATAAGTTATTGATAGACACAAAAAAAAATTCCTACTCTTTTATAGAAGGGACTACAGACAAAAGTTTGCACCCCCCATAGTTTTTGAATGGAACAAATGAAACACTTCTATTTTACAATTAATTTCATATCAATTTCTTTTTGCAAATAAATAGTAGAATGGGGGATCCAAACTTTTGCTGTACTACTTACATGCTGCGTGATTTCTTACGTCTGTTTTTTATTTCCTTCTTTATTTCTTTACTAATTCTTGTTTAAAAGAAGAGACGAGTCAATGCTTATGTGCCTTAGGAAAAATATGAATATTATTGAACAGTTGAACAATTCCTTAGAACAGTATAGATATTTGCTGTTGTTTGTTTAAGAGCTTCAGTGATAAAAATAATAAAAAGAGCCTGGTTCCTGGGAACTGACTCTAAAAGCTGAACTCACCCGTCCTTTCTCAACCAGGTTGGTAATCATGACAATGATGCCTGTGTTCTGCTCCCACACCATCCTCCAGAAGTCCTCAAAGGTGGATTTAAGGGGACCCTGAGCAGCAATGTACGCCTTGGGCTTGTTGTAACCCTGACACACACACACACACACCTCTTCAGAGTTGTACACTTAAGAATCATCAAAACATATGGAAGAGCCATTTTCTAGGCGTTTCTTTCAGAGAATTAAAACTGATACAAGGAAATAAAAACTCAGAGCTATTTTAACGCTATAATAACCGACACGAAGCCGGTCCCACGACAGAGTTGATTATTTTTCTGTAACAGCATGTCTTTAAAGTATTCAGAAAGTAATTTGCTCATGCTGAGTATGGAATGACACTCAATGTTATTCCAACACATAATCCAGTTTGGGGTGGTGCCAGAGGATGAGCTTCAAATCAGACGATACATCTAAGTCTTTCATTCCACTTACATCCCAACAAACCCCCGACAATAACCGTTTTACCGTTTATCAATAGACACATCACACTTTTTATCCGTTTCTAATCAGTTACGATGTTTCCATCAGACAAGATAGTTTATATTAGAGTTTATGTCTAACGTTAAAGAGAAGTCAGAAAGTGGGGAAAAAAACATCTCTTCAGAGATAGCTTCACTAAATGAACATAAATAATAATAAATCCGTTTATTATTAGATATATATTATGCAGCATATTATGCATACAAGCTTCTGTTGCTGAGTTGTTACTATAAAAAAAGCAAGTGCATGGATATACTGTAGCCTGTGATTTGTGTTGTAGACAGAGCTACGCTGCTATGCGAGCTTAACTCGATTCTGAATGCAGCCCTTTGGGACACACACAAGCAACAATAATCACACTGATGAACAGTTATGTCCACAATGCTGTAGCTGATAAATTCGTTGAGACCCGCGAGCACACATTGAGGAAAACACTCACGTCCACATAGTTAGCATTGATGTAGTCACTGTGTTTGGAGTCCTTGCCGGCTAATGGCCTCAGCTTCACTCGACTGTGATCATCTGGAGAGGGACAGAGCCAGAGAGTGTGAGTAGCATACAGAACAGAGAAAGAGAGAGAGAGAGAGAGAGAGAGAGAGAGAGAGAGAGAGAGAGAGAGAGAGAGAGAGGAATAAAGAGAGAGAGAGAGAGAGTGAGAGAGAGAGAGAGAGAGAGAGAGGAATAAAGAGAGAGAGAGAGAGAGAGAGAGAGAGAGAGAGAGAGAGAGAGAGAGAGAGAGAGGAGAGAGAGAGAGAGAGAGAGAGAGAGAGAGAGAGAGAGAGAGAGAGAGAGAGAGAGAGAGAGAGAGAGAGAGAGAGAGAGAGAGAGAGAGAGAGAGAGAGAGAGAGAGAGAGAGAGAGAGAGAGAGAGAGAGAGAGAGAGAGAGAGAGAGAGAGAGAGAGAGAGAGAGAGAGAGAGAGAGAGAAGAGAGAGAGAGAGAGAGAGAGAGAGAGAGAGAGAGAGAGAGAGAGAGAGAGAGAGAGAGAGAGAGAGAGAGAGAGAGAGAGAGAGAGAGAGAGAGAGAGAGAGAGAGAGAGAGAGAGAGAGAGAGAGAGAGAGGGAGAGAGAGAGAGAGAGAGAGAGAGAGAGAGAGAGAGAGAGAGAGAGAGAGAGAGAGAGAGAGAGAGAGAGAGAGAGAGAGAGAGAGAGAGAGAGAGAGAGAGAGAGAGAGAGAGAGAGAGAGAGAGAGAGAGAGAGAGAGTGAGAGAGAGAGAGAGAGAGAGAGAGAGAGTGAGAGAGAGAGAGAGAGAGAGTGAGAGAGAGAGAGAGAGAGAGAGAGAGTGAGAGAGAGAGAGAGAGAGAGAGAGAGAGAGAGAGAGAGAGAGAGAGGGTAAAAAAAGATACTCACATGCAACAATGTTGATGTATCTGTTCTTGTGCTTGTTGTCTGGATGATTTGAATGTTCAAAAGTGATCTTCATATCGCTTGTGCAACGTTGCACTTCCTATATTTTAATGCACACACACACACACACACACACACACACACACACACACACAGACACATACACACACACACACACAGACACACACAAACACAGATGTCAATTTAAAAAATAATATATACAAAGCAAAAAGCAAGCTGTAGATTTGCAAGAATGTTCCACTAGCAGCAGTGTTTCCTGTTTCATTTGAATAATGATCCTGTACAGAATGCAAAAGCAGCATCCATCTCAAACACACACACACACACACACACCTCCTATGAGTATCCTGCAGATATTCATCAGTCATATGTAGATTTTAAAGCCAAAATCAAATGTTAAAATCATTACAGAAGAGCTTGGAGGCAGGGTTCGTTTTGTTGCCATGGCAACAACTTGAATTATTGTTAAATGCTTAATGCATATTTCAATGATTGCTCAATGATCTGGGGGAGGATATAGAATTTGTATAGATGTCTGGGAAAACCTGTCACCTAGAAAAGTTTCGACTTCTGTACATATGTTTTAAAATTTTTGGGAGAAAACACAACAACCTTTCGGTAAAAAAAAAAGGATTACAGCCAGAGTTTAAACACAGTGACATTTCTGTGACTTCCATAAATTTGCTGATTATCATTCATATTTCGTAAGCACATTATCCTGGTCAGGGTTGCGGTGGATCTGTAGACTATCCTGGGAATGTGAGGTAGTAATTCACCTTGAATAGAAGGTCAGTCTATCTCAATGCACAACCACACACCCACATCCACACACATCCACACACTTACACCCACATACACACACCTACAACTTCGCACAGTCTGTAACCTGACCTGAGCATCAAACCCGGGATATGTACCACATAAAAAAGGCTCTGCCTGCATTAAGCAATTGTTAGACTTTTAAATGGTTTGACTTTTCAAACAGCACAAACACCGAGTCTGTGAACTTCAACATAAATACCAAATATCACTTATATAAATGATGTTTATTTTGCAAAGCCATTGGCATTTAAGTGCCGTTGACCAACCAGACAGCAGAGAGATTCTTTTGTGTGCATCGATACAGCCTCTCTGTGTGTGTGTGTGAATGAGGGCTGAAAGAAAGAGAGGTGTGTCGATCTGATAGTATCGATACAGCCTCTGGGTGTGTGTGTGCGTGTGTGTGTGTGTGTGAATGAGGGCTGAAAGAAAGAGCGGTGTGTTGATCTGATAGTATCGATACAGCCTCTGTGTGTGTGTGTGTGTGTGTGTGTGTGTATGAGGGGTGAAAGAAAGAGAGGTGTGTTGATGTGATAGTGTGACACTTCCGAGGCGTCAAAAAAACTGCCAGAGGCAACAGCAACAGAGAGACTACGCAAGTGACATCTGTTCCCTGCAAGACACTTATTCGCACACCAAAACACACACACACACACAAACACACACACACCCACACACTCACACTAACCCCTGACTGCCCTAGTTTTGTGACCATAACACAAATAAAAAAAAGAGTCATAGGATCATGGTTGTTTTGGTGGTTTAGATGTTTGTCAGGTAAATTTGTGACCATATACACCAGATGATAGAAATCTATCCCGGGGGTTAATCTGAATATATAATAAAGTGGTATGATGCTTTAACCGACAAAGAGTAAAGCACGATGATGCTTTCATAATGGCATACAAATACATTTCATATATAACCGTCTCGCTGAGAAATCGTACATTTTATACGCGGTCTCTTTCTTCTCGCGCTTTTTCGCTGTGGCTCGTTTATTCGTCATCTCGGCGATGGCATTAATCGTGGTGAGTCTGGCATTTAATTTGGGATTAAACTAAATTGTAAAAAAAGAAAAGAGATTAATCGTATGTAGTTAGTTATTAGATTGCTTCTGGATAAAGCCTGTTAATGTTGATATGTGGCGACATTAAAAAGTTGTCAGAAATGGGACAGGGCCTTTGGAGGATTTGGATCAAGGGAAGAAAACGAGTATTATGTGGTAATGTTAGCCCAAATGTAAACCGAAGTGGGACAGATTCTGAATGTCACACCCACACAGACACAATAATAGAAACTTCATGTTTCATGTTAGGAGGTTAGCTCCCACCTGTCTGACCTTTGTCTAGTTTCCGTGTACATGGAGCATGCTCAGTAAATCGCAGCTTATGCACATGTGTGTACAGGTAAATACATTTAATCTAATTGTAGTAATATAAAGCTTTATGAGTGATGTAACTAATCTGCAACTAAAAGCCCTAAATTCCACGTTTGGATAAATCCGAAGAATAAAATTCAGAAGAATTCACATCGTGTTGCACATCATCACCCCAAAGCTTTTCTGTCTCCTTAAGTCCTTGGTTCTGTTATACTTTTCATCCATAATCGCTCTCCCTCCCTTAATATTATACCACAAAATACCATACTCCAAATATCCCCTAATCTTTCTGTCCCTCTTCTTTTCTCACGGACCCCTTTAAAATCCCCCACTTGGAATGCACACAAGCCTGAATTCTTGCCACCACAACCACATCCCTCTCTCTACCTCTCTTTGTCTCTCTGGCCAAAGCAGCACAAAGCCACTTGTTAGGGGCCCTAGAGGCTCCGTCTAGAAGGAGGGGGGGTGGTTTGGCTCTGTCCTTTTCTGACGCACTGGATGGAGAGGTACCGGGGGAAGAAAAGATGAGACAGCGACGAGGAGGCTATTGAAGGACACGAAGGCCTCCTGACACCACTTCTCTGGGTGTGTAAAAAGAAGTATGAGAATGGAAACTCAATCCAGACCCTCGCCTTCACTCTCTGTCCTCATTAAAGTGTTGCTAAGTGTTAGCGCACACAGTTTTAAAGCCAAACCATTTGTTTTTCTCCGTGCATCAAATACGCATCTAATCTAATGCCGGTTGCTTTGTTTTAGGACATTTTTACAATATAATTACTCTAAAATTATATCTATATCACTGTAGATAAAGTAAAAAAAACGTACCAGACTCCAGAACCTCTAGCTTTCAATAAAGTGTAGTAAAGATGAAGCAGTTCGAGTGAAGCTTCCGAGGCTGAGACTAAGCCTGTGTCTGAATCACGCACTTAATATCTACGTTTTCTCAACGATTAACCAACAGACTGAAGTGGACTCGGAGAGATATTTCTATAAAACGCACTTTTGACCCAGAAACGCATTCATAATCAAAACCAACCTTGACATCTTTCAGTAGTAAAGTCTTAATGACACAAATTTTTATTTAATCATGATGTTTTGCCATTTATTCAAAGGACTTCATTAGTGAATAAATGGACTGAACATTTTAATCTCTGTGTAATTCCCAGCTATAAAATGATGCGATGGTGTATTAATATTACTGAACGCAGGGTCGTGTGTCAGGAACCTCTTACGTACAGAGATCTCTTTGAGCTATTTACTTAAAACGCAGCAAGATGCAAGTGTCACCATGGTGAGCCATCGAAAATAAAACATCACGTATAAAACAGAATGAACAACATGGAGATGATTTTTTTTTATTTTTACGATTTTGTCGGTAAATTAATGGCTAATCGTTCTGTTGATTAGAGTTTCAGTAATCTTTCAGTAAAATGGGGCCTGATCACATTTCCATAAAAATGTATATACCGTGACATCAACTGGTCTCTTAGTGACCAGTTTATTAAAAATATAACTACATTTTTGTATAGACTGAAATTCACATCCTGGGAAGAGAAGACAACTGCTCGACTGTCGCACAGGAGAAACCACTTCTGAACAAACATGACCTACTCATTTCATCTTTTCAGCTCTATTTACTCCTATTGCCTCCTGCCAATTCACACCTCCGGACTCGGGTATCGTGTCAATCTCCTGATATCACAGGTGTGAATTATACACAGGGCTCAAATACACAGGAAGTTCAATCTACATGACATTCAACATGACCCGAGTGACTAAAACTGTCACACGCTTCCTGTCTCAAGGGTCAACAAATAATAAAAAAAAAAAACTTGACACCTTTTATCATTAGGTATAACGTGGCAGATGGTGGGATAATATGAGACGTGAGGTCCTGGGCCTCTGTGGATTACTGATCATTTGTGATCTGGCTGCAGATTAATATTAATACAGCCTGAAGGGTCTGACAGCTCTGCACAGATGTGACATGATTTTCTGGCCTGGGCAAGGCAGAGGGCTGGTCATGTCCAAGACCATCTGGTTTACACACACACTCACAGAAGGGCTATAAAACACCCCTATTTACTGACACATTGACAGAGTGATGCCAGTCTGGCCTATAATGACATCCTGCCAGAAATGCTTACCACACATATATGCCAGGGTGTACATGCCAGCTGTTTATAAACAGAGACTAAAAGTTATGAGCAACAGTCTTTATAGTACAAAGTGTGTGTGTGTGTGTGTGTGTGTGTGTGTGTGTCTACGTGCATGGATGTGTGTGTGTGTGAGTGTGTGTGCATGTACATGTGTGAGTCTGTGTGTGTGAGTGTGTGAGTGTGTATGTACATGTGTAAGTGTGTGTGAGTGTGTGTGTATGTACATGTGTGAGTGTGTATGTGTGTGAGTGTGTGTACATGTGTGAATGTGTACATGTACATGTATGTGTGAGTGTGTATATGTGTTAATGTACATGTGTGAGTGTGTGAGTGTGTATGTACATGTGTAAGTGTGTGTGAGTGTGTGTGTATGTACATGTGTGAGTGTGTGTGAGTGTGTGTATGTACATGTGTGAGTGTGAGTGTGTGTACATGTGTGAATGTGTACATGTACATGTATGTGTGAGTGTGTATATGTGTGTATGTACATGTGTGAGTGTGTATGTACATGTGTAAGTGTGTGTGAGTGTGTGTGTATGTACATGTGTGAGTGTGTATGTGTGTGAGTGTGTGTACATGTGTGAATGTGTACATGTACATGTATGTGTGAGTGTGTATATGTGTGTATGTACATGTGTGAGTGTGTATGTACATGTGTAAGTGTGTGTGAGTGTGTGTGTATGTGCATGTGTGAGTGTGTATGTGTGTGAGTGTTTGTACATGTGTGAATGTGTACATGTACATGTATGTGTGAGTGTGTATAAGTGTGTATGTACATGTGTGAGTGTGTGTGAGTGTGTATGTACATGTGTGAGTGTGTGTGAGTGTGTATGTACATGTGTAAGTGTGTATGTACGTGTCTGTGTGTGTGTGCGTGAGTGTGTATATACATGTATGAGTGTGAATGTGTGTTTGTATGTACATGTGTTTGTGTGTGCGTACGTGTGTGTATGTACATGTGTGAGTGTGTGTGAGTGTGTATGTACATGTGTAAGTGTGTATGTATGTGTCTGTGTGTGTGTGCGTGAGTGTGTATATACATGTATGAGTGTGAATGTGTGTTTGTATGTACATGTGTTTGTGTGTGCGTACGTGTGTGTATGTACATGTGTGAGTGTGTATGTGTGTGTGTACGAGTGTGTGTATACGTAAGTGTGTTTGTACACACGTGTGTGTGTACGTGTGTGGGCGTGCGTGTACGTGTGTGAATGTCTGTGTGTTTGTGTGTGCGTGTGTGTACACGTGTGTGTTTGTGTGTGAGTGTGTACGTGTGTGTGTATTACATGTGTAAAAAGGCATGACACATGACATCTCACCTCAAAGTCTTCAGAGAATCCATGCTGGTTGTTGGCGTACAGATCAGATATGTGCTTGATAAACTGTTTAACAGAGATGGCCTCCATGTCGTCTGCAAAACAGCCACAGAGCAGAAATATTTCGAGTAAAGAGAAAGTAAGATAGAAGTTCACTACCTTCAGTGTGTAGTTCTTCACTCCAGACAGTATCCATGTGAATTATTTGTCTTGACTAATTGCAATAAATTTGCTAAGTCTGGTGTTTCATTTGTTTTGTCAGACACTGTATTGATTCTGTTAATGCTGATAATAAATTATAATCGTTATAAAAGCAGACAGCATTTGTAAGAATCATAACGGAGCTGGGCTAAAATCCGTTACCCATCTTTATCAGCTGGATGAGGAGCTCGTCATTCGCTGTTCAAGTTCAAATCAATGCCATGATGGATTTTTACGTCCAAGGGTCATTACCCTAATCTAACACAGGAGTAGTCTGGAGCAGGGAGTAAAATAAGCTCGACTCCACTCCGTCTCTTCGTACACAGTTACACACTCATACACACACTTTTCACTCCGTGAGACAGCTCCAATTATTTCTACAACAGGGTGCAAAAGGGCAGAGAGAGCAAGGGAGAGTGTTGGCTAATATAATGAGCAAGTGTGTGAGGTGGAGTATGAAAAATAGCACCAACATCTAAGCTAGCAAGATAAAACCCACAACCCAAACAATGTAAACATCGTGTGTTACGGGTCGGTGCGCAACAATAAACACGCACCTAGTCTCCTGAGCTTAGAGTAAAACATTTCCTTGAAAGATGGCCGCCGGCTCATGATATTAACGTCCCGGTGTTAATTATGATGAGAGGAATGGCAAAAATGTGAACACATCAACTGACCCGGTTTTACTAATGAACACCGCTAGTGCTTCAGTCCTGAGGTTGTGTTTATAAAGTGTTTGTAAAGCCAGATTTTAAGCTTTAAATGAAAAGAAATTGGTTTTGATCAAGTCAGGAAACTGGTTTATATTATATTATATTATATTATATACATTTTAGAAATTTAATTAACTAGTCAAGCTAGTACTGCTACCTTAAAACAACAAAAACAAGTCAGACACACACACACACACACACACACACACACTTATAATAAACACTCCACAGATCTGAGCATTTTATAATAAGATAGAAAAATCAACATTGTACGATTTAAGCAGATCTGTGTTAAAGTGTTCAAGAGGAAACTCACCTGGGATTGGGATGACAGGAATACTCTCATTGGGCACCACTCGTGGAGAACTGCTGTCCTCCACGTAGAAATGAGCAGTCTGGAAACACCTTCTAATACACACATGGAATTGGAGAGGAGAGTGTGAGAGAGAAAGCTCATTAACAAGTGTTAAAACTAACAATTCAGCACCAAATGACCCCTAAAATAAACATGGCCTGACTTACTTCACGGGTCCTAAACTTATTCAGACCCTGTCTTACGACGGAAGATGTTTACAATACAAACACAGAGTCACAGAGACATTTGGAGAAATAAAAAGAAAAGTTTGCATTGTGATGGGATCGGTCACAGTGACTAACATCCGCTTTGGTGATTGATCGTCATATAGCAGTGAAGGAGTCAAATCATATAGCAGTGAACTTTCCACCCACATCCAAAGAGCAAACACTAACTAAACACACACACACACACACACAGAGTTACGAATGTAGTAGGAAACATTATCTCCAGAAAGCCTTTTCCAAAACAAACACAATATGGCAGTATGATAGACCTCAGAGAGCGCTAAGTCTACACAGATCCAGAGAGAAAAGACGACACGGGCAGGCGTTCTCCGAATACTGCTCTCAGCAGAAGCAACAAAAAACACACAAGTGTCAAGTAGAATCTGCTCTAGTTCCAAAAGCAGAGCGTGAGAAAACTGGTTCTGCTTCTTTGGCTCGCACAGAAAAAAAAAAGAAAACAGTGCTGATAACAACACTGAGAGAAAAAGGGACACACAATAAAATTACTGCAAGAATGTGAAGAAAACCAGAGAGACGAGTTGTAGTCATTAAGTGTCCTGAAAGGAAGAGAGCAGGTTTGTCTTCCTACCTGTACTTCATACACAGGAGAGAACACAATCTGTTCATCCTCTGACAGAACGAGGGATCTGAGGAAAAAAGTAGGAGAGAGGCAGAAGCTTTGGCATGCTGTTGATGACTGATAGGACGACAGAGACGTAGAGGGAAGAGGAGGACTGAGGGAGGGTCTCTCTTGTGTCATGCTCATTTAACTCTTAGGGTCAGAGCCACACGGTGTTGCGTAAACACTGATCCAGGAACAGCCTCGAATGTCTGAACTTTGACCTGACGCGCAGCTCAGATGATCTCAGATCTGTTAAAGAGCAGGGAGGTGACAGAGAGGCAGTCCTAAGACCGTGCAATAGGATTAACTTTGCACGACATTCTGCCTCCACCCCCAACACCTGCTGCTTGCTCTGTTATAAACACACACCCTGCTGGCTGGACACTCCTTTTTTATTATTTCCTTTTTTTGTATTCCCTTTACTTTGTTGCCACTTAATGAAGGGTGAAAAAACAAATCCATGGCGACTACATTGCGACTAAGTTGTTCCCAGTTGTGCCAGAAGAAAAACAGCCTTTACGTTTCTTCAGGAACTTTCCGGTTTTCTTTCATGTGCTGAAATTCACAGAGAGCCTCTGTGCTCCACACGCCTGATCCGCCGAACAAAGGCCGAGCTGCAGCACGGGAAGCCGCAGCCAAGCGTTAATTACCGTGAAGATCTGCTCAGGAACGTAAACAAGATGCCGTGGTGGTGGGAGATTTAAGAGCCGTGAATAGCGTTTTTGTTAAAGTTTCTAGCAGGATGCGGAACAATTTCTGAATCATTTACAGAGTAAATGTCAATTAACTTTATCGGGTTTGTATAAGAGGCAGGACAGGATGAGAATTTCAGATGACAAACGTATGACTCAGTGTGACAGCGTTCTGTATTACGCAAATGTTTAAATACACAGCTTCAAAAAAAGAGGACTTGTGTTTGAATTGCTGCCAGTGTTTTTATGTCATAAAATCAAGCAGCCTATCACGTTTCAGTATGCGATCGTTTAGGAAATTCTAAATAGCATAGTTAACTTAGTTAACATAGTTTAATAAAATTTTTGAAATTAATGAAAAAAAAAACATGGTTAAGTGTGATATAGAAAAATATGGCAAGAATTACGTTTTTTTTTTTTTGTTTTTTTTTAACGTGTTTTTTTTTAAATTTGTTAATAGCAACATTTAACGATATGAAACCATCCGTAAAAGAAATTCACAACTTCTCGGTCTTCAAAACTTTCCACGTACTAGAAAAGTATTAACTCGAAGCTTGAGAATGGAAACTCCTTCTAAAAAGGTTAGACTTCAATTATCTGAAGTTTGTTGTTACTATGGAAACAATGACATATTAGAAGAAGAACATTGATATAAACCAATGCAATTCGAGCCTTTAAGAGACTTTTAGCAGCTCTAGTCTGTACAAAGACAAGAGGTTTTGCACTGAATGAAAATTCAGAGTAAACAGATTATATAAGCATCGCTACTGATGCACTGGATCTGTCCATTAAAGAACAATTGTGTGTCTCTTGGCAGATAAAGAGCTCATCAAGTCCCTCTGAATGGGCCACTGACAGCCTGAAGGCTTTTAACGTCAGAGCTGCAGTCCACAGTAAAGCCCAACCCTGTCCATCACAACACAGAAGAGACTCCTGATCTGCACACACACACTTTCAGAACAATAGAAAAGACGGAGAAACGCAAAAAGGGTTGAGAAGATAGAGAGAGAGAGAGAGAGAGAGAGAGAGCTTGCTGAAGAGCGAGACACACAGAAAGAGAGAAAGAGATAGAGAGAGATAGAGTAATGGATTGATGAACGGATTTCTCAGTCTGTATCTGACTGTAAAAAAGGACATTATTCATAATAACACTCTCCGGTGTTTATAACAGATTATAATCACACCCTCCAGTGTCACCTCAATGAGGATGAGGTTCACTTTTGAGTCTGGTTCAAACACGTAAATACACACACATTTAAATATTAGTCTAATATTGATCTTTTGTATAATATTAATCTTTATATAATGTTAAACTTTTTTGCATTATATTTCTTATGTTCTGTAAAGCTGTTTTGATGTTCGTTGTTAAAAGCGCTATACAAATAAAATGAATTAAATTGAATTGAATTAATCTGTAAAACATTTAATATGCATACTGTAATCTAGTATTCTGGAGTTCTTTGGAGTTGGAAATATCAAATGTCATTAATACAAGGGCTGAAACATACATCGGTTTATTCCTGATTTAAAAACCACACCGTCTTTTTTTTTAATTATTATATAAATTGCTTTCCTGAATATTTTAATTTTTGTGAAGAACTTTACCTATCGAATACAAGTTTGTTAACGGTAGGTTAGGAAAATGGAAATCGTGGCCTTTAGCGGTTAGAATAATGATAATTATGCAAATGTGTGTGTGTGTGTGCGTGTGTGTGCGTGTGTGTGTGTGTGTGTGTGTGTGTGTAAAGTATCCACAGAAAGAGATCATAACCGTAACTGGACCATCAAAAACACACGCACACACGCACACGCACACACACACACACACACACAAACACACACACACACACACACACACACATACACACACACTACTTCATGGACTGTGGGTTCTGGTCTCCACAGTGTGGGGAAGCAGATGGGTGAGTGTGTGTGCTCAGGGCAGGGAGCTGTGACCTGGAGACAGGCTGCTGTGCAAGTCAGAGCTGTTTAGTCAACACACCAACACGCAGCGAGCACACGACACACTTCTGGGAGAGCGACTAGCACGGCTGAGGGATAAAAAATTCCCAGAAACAGACCAGACACACATCACGGTCTAATTCGCAAAAATAAAGCCTTTCCCGCATTTTCCCTAGGCAGTGTCAGATATGTGGGGACTCGGAGTCCCACACTTAGTGGGCACACTCTGTGATTTTTAAACAAAAGGACATTGTTTAATTAGAAAGAGAAAGTTGTTATTTTTGCAGAGCAATTCATGACACAGAGAAAAGGAAGCTTGTTTATTCCTGTTCTAAACTTAGAAAGAAGAGAAACGGCCTTTGGTAAGACTAAAAAAACACATTTTAAAGTGGCAGTATGTGATTTTTCTTCTACCTGTGAGCTGAACTGCCATCTGCCTTATTCTAACTGAATGTCTCTGCAGAAACAACATGTCTTTTAAAGAAAAAGGCATTAGCTGAACAACGTTGATCCAGATGAGGCAACAATCATTTCTGGCCCAGAAAATATAAATAAACTTTACATCAGGTTGTTTTAAATGTATCTTTGTATCAGTTATATCATTATTAATTGTAGAAAACTGCCCCTTTAAATGTGTGGATGTTGTATCTTACAAAGTGAAAACAATGTGATTACTCTATATCTCTCTGTCTCTCTCACTCTCTCTAACTTCTACCTCTCTCCATTTCTCTGTATCCTTGGTCTTTCTCTACCCTGTGTCTCTGCCTCTCCATCTCTCTTTATCCTCTGTCTTTATCCATCTCTATCATTCATCATTTAATCTCATTCACTGGCTCTTTCTTCTTCTCCTCTCTCTCTAGCATCCTTTGTCTGCCTCTCCTGCTATCTATCTTCCATTTCTCACGATCCCCAGTCTCTCTCTTTCCTTTGTATCTTTCTTACATACTTTTCTCTTTTTCTCTCCATCAATTTCTATTCTGTCTCTCTCACACCATAATTTGTCTTTCTCTCTCACTCACGGCATATCCTTAGTCACTCTATACTTAGTCTTTCTCACTCTCTGTATTCTGCATATCACTCACCTTCTCACTCACTCATCCACTCACTCACTCACTCACTCACTGATCCACTCACTCACTCATCCACTCACTCACTCACGCACTCACTCACTGATCCACTCACTCACTCATCCACTCACTCACTCACGCACTCACTCACTCACGCACTCACTCACTGATCCACTCACTCACTGATCCACTCACTCACTCATCCACTCACTCACTCACGCACTCACTCACTGATCCACTCACTCACTCATCCACTCACTCACTCACTCACTCACTCACTCACTCACTCACTCACTCATCCACTCACTCATCCACTCACTCACTCACTCTCACTCATCCACTCACTCACTCACTCACTCATCCACTCACTCACTCATCCACTCACTCACTCACTCACTCACTCATCCACTCACTCATCCACTCACTCACTCATCCACTCACTCATCCACTCACTCACTCATCCACTCACTCACTCACTCACTCACTCATCCACTCACTCATCCACTCACTCACTCACTCTCACTCATCCATTCACTCACTCACTCACTCACTCATCCACTCACTCACTCATCCACTCACTCACTCACTCACTCACTCATCCACTCACTCATCCACTCACTCTCACTCATCCACTCACTCATCCACTCACTCACTCATCCACTCACTCACTCATCCACTCACTCATCCACTCACTCTCACTCATCCACTCACTCACTCATCCACTCACTCATCCACTCACTCTCACTCATCCACTCACTCATCCACTCACTCACTCATCCACTCACTCACTCACTCACTCATCCACTAACTCACTCACTCACCTCTATCTCTCTCTGTCTCTGCCTCTCCCTTTGAATCTGTCTCTCTATCATATCTCTCTCTCTGCAAATCTCTTTAGGATCCTCTTTGAGCAAGGCTGAATGAAGGCCATGACAGCATGTCCTTGGTAACTGCATCTATGGCTCTTCTATCACCACAGCGATGTCCTGAGGGTCTGGTGTCCTATAGACCCTCTTCATCTTACTTACACCGTCACATGTGGGTTGGACCTTACACACATGTACACACTCATAACCTGCTCTCAAAGTGTTGTAAAGGATCCAAGAGCCTTGACATGATAAATGACAAGTTCTATGACACACACACACAGATGATACAAAAACCAGGTGTAGGAAAGAGACAGAAAACACAAACTGACTTCAGGATTCGCTCATACAGTGAATCAATTAAGAAGTGAATCAGTGAATCGGTCCGGTCGCTGAATCAGTGAATCAGAAAATATCTTATCTCAAATGCAGTCGGTCAGCCAGAACATGTTTGTTTCTCTAGGTTTGTTTCTCTAGTATACCATTTATAAATCCAATCTGAGTTTGAGGTGAGTGTGTGACGAATTAAACGCTACCTATCGGCTGCCCTTATTTCTTAACTAAAATAGCCGTTTGATCTGTTCTATAAGCTTGGCTGAAAGAGTACATTTGGGATAAAAGGGCCATATTCAGTCATCCTTAATCCGCTCTCTTATTTTCTTCTCACCTCCAGTAGACGAGTACAGCGAGGAGGAGGATGAGGCAGAGGAAGGTGAGAGCAGACACCACTACTAGAGGAATGATCCACTCCATCCTGCCTGAACCAGGAACTGGGCGCATACTGGAGATTATAGTCCGCTCTGAAACACACACAAACACACACACACACACACACACACACACACACACACACACATGAATGCATCCGTATTACAAACAGTGGCACTACTTGCAGAAATAAGAGCGAGAATACTGCCACACATGCTATAAAATATTTATCACAGGAATGAACTTTTGTGTGTCGCATATAAATCTGCAGTCAACAATCAGCACCTTTAAGAGATTCCTCTCAGAGAGGTTCGTCTGCCCTTTCTATACGACGCACGTCACACTAAACACATACACTGGCCACTGCGACAGCTAGTATTTATCAAAATCATATTTTAGCACCTTTCACAGGTTTATTTTAAGCCGGAATGTGCTGCGAGCTGAAAGCTGAACTCTGCTGCACTACTGATGTAAAGTGTGTGACAGGAATGATCAGTACAGAGGTAAAACCTTAAATCCAGAACGGCACACTCATGTTAACAGCTGTCTCCGTCTCTGTTTTCGTTTTTTTTTTGGTTATATTTGTACATCACAGATGCTCTGATATTGTCAGAAATTCTCAGAAATTTTCAGAAAAGTCGACGCTCATGGGGATGGTTGACATTCTCTCTGAGGGATTTTAGAATAAGCGAGAAAATAAATAAAATAAACAAATAAATAAATAAATAAAAAATTACTACTGCTACTACTACTAACAACAGTAGCAACAACAATAATAATAATACTAACAACAGTAGCAACAACAACAATAATAACAACAATTATTATTATTAATAACAATTATTATTATGAATAATACCAATAAATAATATTATTATTATTGTTGTTGTTTGTTGTTCTTCTTCTTGTTCTTATTATTTTAATAATAATAATAATTTTTAATAATAATTTTAATAAATAATATTCCAAAACACTATACAGGATAGAAAGATTCAAATAAATGTATATCTCATTGTCATTAATTGTCATCTGCACTACAAAAAGGTTTCTAGCAGCATTGCTACCTGCTGAAAATGTACCATGCAGTCACATGGTCCTGTGTGTGTGT
The DNA here is from genome assembly GCF_030014155.1 of Tachysurus vachellii. Taxonomy (NCBI): domain Eukaryota; kingdom Metazoa; phylum Chordata; class Actinopteri; order Siluriformes; family Bagridae; genus Tachysurus; species Tachysurus vachellii. Next base: position 14,706,406 of record NC_083481.1, read on the forward strand.
GTGTGTGTGTGTGTGTACTCTGCCCTGTTTACTCATGCAACACTGCCCACCTCATTCGCTCTTGTAAACACATGTGCGTATGTGCACACACACACCCACACCCACACTCACACACGCACACACACACACACTGTCTGTCTGCAATCTGAAAAGGAATATTTTAATACTGATGCTCTGAACCTATCAAACAAGACACAATGATTTCTTATTCTGTCTCTCTCTAATACACGCATGGGCGCTCTTCACAGCTTCTACACACACACACACACACACACACACACACACCCTCAAACACCCTCACACACACACACAGAGCCTACCAGAGCTCCAAACTGCAGAATCATTCCCGGAGCCCATGTTAGTGATTCAGAGTCGACCGTGACGGGCCTGAACCCTGCAGAGCTGCAGCTCCCAAACCTCACCAGCTCCATGAAACCCTGCTGCTACAGCACTACACTAACACGCCATGCTAACAAGCTGCTGATGCTGTCTGCTCTCTGTGTCTTTAGCCAAAAAAAAGACTGCTATATGAGAGGAGAGAGCACAAACACACACACACACACACACACACACACACACACACACTCACACACACATATGGCAGAGCCAAACATAACT
>NC_083481.1:14712023-14719523 GCF_030014155.1 Tachysurus vachellii
CCAATCCACACCTACAGCTAACGCTTCAGTTCTCATCACGTCTGAGCAGTGACCGCATGTGAGGAATCACACCTCATCCAAATCAGACAAATTCTGTTCATCAGCGGTTCTGCTCTGTACCACGCCGGTGCCGCTCGCTTTAACACCGCTAGAGTGGCTGTTTTTTTCCATTCTAAAATCGGCTTATCCGGCTCGTGCCATGGTGCCGGAAAAGCCGCTAGGTCTTGAGTGGATTCTGTGTTGATTTGGTAGAAGTTTTTTTTTCCCCTTCATAAAGCCACAGCGGTCCCTAATGTGACCCAGATAACTGCAGTGTCTTGGGAGGAAATTGAGAATAAAAATGGAAATGAAGCACTGAAAAGGAAAGAAAGAGAGAGGCTGAGAGACTGTGAGAGAGAGACAGAGTGGAAGAAGGGATGTGGATTGTGGGTAGATGTGGATGGGGAGAAGGCCTCCATGGCGCTTGTGATTTCATTACCGATCAAGCAGAGAAAAACTTGAGAAAGAACAGAAAGAAAACATCTCTACCTCTCATCACCCTCGAGCAGGGAATCTGCGAACACGTCCTCTCATTAACCCCCTCCCCACCCCCACCCCTACCCTCATCCCTACTCTCACTTCTGACTGTCAGAAAATAAAACCTCGTACAGAGGGACGTTAAAACCCGGACGCTCTTCTTAAGTGCTCCGATGCCTGCGAGTGCTGCATTAGTATTTCCAAATGCAGAAAATCGAGGTCAGCTATTCCTGCCGAGACCCCTTCCTCGCTAATGTCCAGAAATGTACTCGATAATTCGCAGCTGGACTGATTGAAGCTTTTTAGCGCTGCAGAGAAGACAGAACACGCTTCATTGGATAATTACAGCAGCATCCAAATGACTACAGGTGTGGCTGCAGGTGGGAGAGCGGGTTATTGTGGATGCACCTAATGTGCTACTTCAAAGATAACGGGGACGGAGAGAAGCCGGATGAATACTGTATTAGTGCCTGAATGCCTGTAAGGTCTGCATTATTCTAATTTATTCTATAGCGGCGGCAAATGTAAGATTAATGGCATCAAAGTGGAGCGGCTCAGCAGAAGCTGCATCAAGTCATCGATCTGTGGTACAGTGGGAAGATATAATGCACATGTACAGTATATGAGATTAATACACAAATACACCTGCACACACACACACACACACACCCACACGCACACAGCGGTGATCCCTGATAAAGGCAACACAAGCAATTGCAAAGAACAAAACAAGAAGCCCGGCTCGGCTTAAGCACCTTGTGTTCTTGAAACTCTCTCCTAAATGAAATCTTGCCACAGACAAAAAAAGTAAAACCTCCAACTGATTTCATGAAATAAAACCGCTTCAATACTTTTTTCCTCAACTTATATGTGTCCCCTCATACAATTCTTACTACATCGAGTTCTGAAAACTTTCCGGAACTAAAATGTTTCTCTGTAACAATAACAAGTTCTGTCTACAGCGCAGGAGCATCGATTCAATTCAAATCCAATTCAATTCATTTGTATAGCGCTTTTAACAACTCACGTTGTCTCAAAGCAGCTTTACAGAAGTATAGAAATACAGTAGAAATTTTAAAAATTTAAAGGTTCAAATTAAGTTACTATTTATCTCTAACATCGATCCCTAACGATCAAGCCTGAGGCGACGTTGGTGAAGAAAAACTCGAGAAGATGTCAATGTAAATAATGTCCTTTCTACAGCAGTTCCAAGAGCTCCTGAGGAACTAACAGGTAACTAACTACAGACCCAGCACAAAGTACAGACATTTTGATAACTGGCATTTGATTACAAACTAAATAGATAGCCTAGTTATAGGAGTTTAAAAAAAAAAATTAGGAAATATATGTATAGTTTCTTAAAGTTGAGGTCATCAACTATGTGATTTTGACCAGAATTCAGCTTCAGTGACACACCAGGATTTCTTCTGCTGCTACACATATACATGGCAGCTGTTGCTCACTGATGGTAACATTACCTATCCCTTAGGTTCACCTTTTCACTGCTTTAGACAGATGGCACACACCAAATTAGAAGTCATTCATTTTTTTACTGAAGTCACACATCAGCACAGACTTTCAGGACATGAGAATATCCAAGTTCTTCTTCTAGACCTGATATAAATCTCACGTATTCTTTGCTCACGTTTTAGTAACGTATATAGATGTACAGATGCTCGTACTTTCTCGAGTCTTTCTTTACGTGCATTCGGTCGCGAGAACATAATAGTTGTCCTTATAGCAGATACACATATTTATCAAACCCATATACAGAAAGTGAATAACGAACATAACGAACGTGCTCTAGAGAAAGAAGTACGAGCATCATATCCAGGGATGGTGCACAGTAGAGAGCTGTATTATTGAAAGACAGAAACATCTAAGCAGAATTGCTTCTAAGCTTATAAAAAAAAAAAAAAGAATTCAATCAATGCTGGATTCATGGTCAGGTATCTCCATAGGATTCTTCTGATAAAAGAAATGTAAAATAAAGTGTGAGATATTATGCTATCCTGTTCCAGGTCCTTAGTATTACATCAGAATTGATTTTCTCATTTTTTATATTCGACTGGAAAATTAGCATATGCATTTCTAATGTGATGTAAATGAAAGGAAATACACACAGGAACTGTTCTAATTCATCTTAACTATGCACGCGTCGGTAATGCACATCCTCGCACGAGGCATTTTAATTCATTCATTTGTATAATCACTTGTGCAAACTGAGCGTGTGTGAAGATATTTCACCTTTGTCCGATCGACCGTGATTTTTTTTTTTGTGGCAAAATAGTTTTGTTTTTAGCAGCCAAAGTGAACACAGTGGCTCACCAGTTTTTGGTCGCTGCCTTTGACATACGTCTCCTCGTACTCCTCGTCGTTTCGAGTCCAGCTGTAGGAGATGAGGTAGCTGATGATGGGTGGATCGTAGGTGATCTCGGGACGGGACCATCGCACCACCAGGGCTGTTTTATTTAGAGGCTGAACTTGCATGTTGATGGGAGCACTGCTGCAGGCTACAGAGATGCAGAGACAGAGAGAGAGAAAGAGAGAGAGGGAGAGAGAGAGAGAGAGACGGGTGTTCAATAATGGCAGCTTTAATTATGACACGGCTGTCTATACGCTGCTTTGAATGACAAAGAGAGGAACAGAGAACGTGCCACAGAAAAGCCGAAGTGAGAGATAGTGATCATATGGACAAAAAAACGTCTTAAATGTGCTTCCTATGGCCTCATTGTGAATAATATAATCCACAAACTCATATATACCTGCCTGCAGGTCATTCATACTGCCAGTGTGTGTGTGTGTGTGTGTGTGTGTGTGTGTGTGTGTGTGTGTGTGTGTGTGTGTGTGTGTGTGTGTGCTTGTGCCTGAGTGTACCACTGAGATATGTTGTTCTCCCTGGAACACTGATAAACAGTAAATGAGAGAGCGAGAGAGACAAAGAGACAAAATTGTGTAGGTTTGTGTGAGATGCATACGGTGATTATTGCTTCATTTCAGAAGATAAAGAGCAAATTATATGAGAGAATATAAAACGCCAGCAGTTCATTTCTTCTTCGTTTCTCAAAAGGTTTTTCTTTAAGCGGTTTTGAAACCCATCTAAGCTTTTTTAAATGGAGGCACAGTGAAGGAGGCATGGTGTAAACGTGTGTTACCATAAGGCACACGTTTCACTTTTTAATAATCTATCGTGTTAACAAAGCATTACAGCTGACATGTCCACTATCCACCATCAGCTCTGTACAATATTCTACCTTCCACATATCAGTAAGAAGAAGACTCTTAACTCTTATCTCATGCTCGTGTGTTTTATTTGAAACGGCGACTATTTCTTATTGTTTGTTTGTTGATGGTCAATGAGGCTTTGATTGTTGCCTTTAGTTCTGGAACCAATTTGAAATGATGTGTTTATGAGTGGAGCTCTGTGACTAATCTGTTTATTCACTGTTATCATGCACATGAGCTATATTTATCTGACACTGACACCCATGGGAGTTTGATAATTACATTTCTCCAAATCGTTCAAATCCATTGGTCTCGGCTTTCTGTAACTTATTCTAAAACCTATATGCAGGAAAGACAAAATAATGTTTGGTATCTTTCATTGGGAAAACCATGCACATGACTGCATCACTGATACTGACAGGCACAGATGCCGTGCCTCCGTCACTGAGTATGACAGTCACAGAGGCCACACGTCCATCACTGAGACTGACAGTCACAGAGACCACGCCTCCTTTACTAGCACTGACAGTAACAGAGACCACGCCTCCTTTACTAGGACTGACAGTCACAGAGGCCACACGTCCATCACTGAGACTGACAGTCACAGAGACCACGCCTCCTTTACTAGTACTGACAGTCACAGAGGCCACACGTCCATCACTGAGACTGTCAGGCACAGAGGCCACGCCTCCTTTAAAGAGACTGACAGATATGGAGACATACAGGTTGACTACAGGCACAACAGTCTTGTCTAATTCACTGAGACTGACAACAAACATCACCTATTTTAGTGAGCCTGATTGACATATCCCACACCTTCTTACTAGGACTGACATGTACAGAGGCCACGCCTTCTTTTCTGAGACTAACAGGCACAGAGACCAATCCTTCTTCGTCTCTAATAAAACAAAGCCAATGTCTACTTCTGCTTCACTTGCACTGACAGGCACTATAGCACCTTCATTTGGACCGACAGATACAAATGCCCGAATCCATTCAATACCAAATTCCTCACAGCCTGATAACCAACTGAATTTTTCTTGGATATCCATTATAAGTAACCATTACATTACTGCTTTCAGATACTACTTCCAGTTTATAGTTTAATTAGACAATCAATCAATGTGTAGTTTCTTGGCTATACCTTTCTTGTCTATACACTCATTGGTCACATTAGCAGGTAACTCTAACATCTGTGGAGTTGTTCAGTTACTACCTGTAGCCCACGTACAGTAGTGCACAGTACCACTGTTCCTCTGTGCTTCCTATAACAGTAAAAGAGACCAGTGGACCCCCTGTGTGCAGACATTTTTGGGTGGTGCATCATTTCTTGACATGGTGCTATGAGTGTATGAGGTGCAGCAGTGGTTCTGGGAATACAGAGAGAAGAAACGATCTAAAATAGGCAAGCAATAGAATGCTTTGGTCAGAAACCAAAATTGACAAAACTAATAAGGCGGAGGACTAAATACATAGTCAGTAAAAAATAAACACTGCTGGGTTTGATATATTTTTACTCCTCCACTGTTCTCTCCCACGCTCTTTCCTCACTAAGTGGCCAGTAGATGGCTCTGTTTGACCAGAGTGCCCATCCCCTTCCTCTCTCTCTTTCTCTCTCTCTCTCTCTCTCTCTCTCATTCTCTCTCTTTGTGGCGGATTGCGTCATGCCTTCCCAAACCGTGCCTGCCTACATGCCGCCCCTCCTCTGCCCAGCTCTCTCAGATCAACATGGCCACCTTCTACACACACACACACACACACACACACACACACACACACACACACACAGATCTCTTTCCTCCCTGCTTCAACTGCACCCACCACTCACCTACACACACACTCTCACCTTCAGCCACATGGGAACCACTGCATGCAAAACGATGCTAATTAAACTAATTCTACTGATACTTGTGATGTTGAAGAGGCTCCTATTACCAGCGTTAATGGAGGAGAGGGCTAATAAATATGCAGGCACAATCGCGCACTATAATGCCTATGGTAATGCGTGAGATGACTTTCATTCGTAACATGCCTCAATGGTCAGGATCCACCCTCCCACACGGCCACCCACACCCACACACACACATCTATGACTTAGGAGCATAGGCAGCATGCATTAGGACAGGGTTGAACAGTGCACTTTGCTCTAAAGTGTCCAGGCACGATGAAGCCAAAGCTGCATTGCTAACTCTTATATTAGGGACATGTGCTACACCTTGAAATGCTAATGCTAATAGCAGATCATTAATGTTAATACAGAATGGAGACTATCTAAGAGTGAATGTCTCAAAGTAAGTGAGCTAATTATGAGAGCTTCAAGAGCTGGTGAGCTACATTAGAATTAAATTCAGAAAAGATTGACTTTCGCATCGTGTTTAGTGTGTAATACAGTCAGGAAGGGGGAAGTTAGAAATGCTAACGCTCAGGACTTTTGCTAATAACAGCAATCTTCATTGGATTTAGCTGATGTTTATTAAAAAGTTTAAACAGCTGTTTACATGGCTAATATACACAGCTACCTCATCTTCTGAAAAAGACTGCTAAGCTTTCAGAAATCTTAATGAGAGAAATCAACAAAAAGAGGATGTCCAAGTAGACTGCCTTAGCTAGCGAGCATCATTTATTCCGATTCAAATAAAATGGCTAGCAGAGACTGATGTACAGTACATCACGCTAGCTTGCAGCTTTGTCACTGTTAGCCTCACTAGCATTCTGAGGTAAAATAGTCTGTAAGTAAATCATAAACAAAATTCAATCATTACAAAATGAGGAAATGTATCTTATAATAATCAGGTAAGTATAAATACCTGAATGCTAGTCATAAGCTAGGTCAAACATAAGAGCACAGACAAGCAGCAACCCTTCAGAAAAATGAGAATATCATGACACAATGTTCAGTTGATGCATAGCTCTAAATGTGTTTTGTGCGTTCAGGGTTTGACAGAAATAAAGACAGAAATTGTTTTTACATGGTGTAATCGCATAAATCTAAATCTCTACCGTAGACTTAGTAATAATGTTATGTCAGAAAAGCCAGGTTTCCTGACACAATAATGTAATTTATTGCTCGCTTGCCAGGGTGGATATTACACTTAAAGAACCTTTTCTTTCCAATATCAAAAGTAAAGACAATTCGGAAACACCAGAGGCTGTGGGAGAAGATGCAATAACACCTCATATATTTATAATATATATTTATTAGCCTAGTTGCTATTTTCATTTTGGTGCTGTGAGGGTTTTGGAGCCAAACAGCTTTTACTCTGGCACTACGTGTTTTTTTTTTGTTTTGTTTTTTTTAATTTGCATATGCGCTCTAATTTGATTCCAAGACAAAAACGAATGTTTAATGTACACGAGTTTAGCACATTAGGTACTAGCATATGGTTCAATATAGCAATAAGATTTATGTATCATTGAGCTTTAATCTGTTTATGTGAGGTAATATTGACGAAATTGTGTCAAAAGAAAACACGCCGCGCAGCTAGAATAACAAAAAAAACCAAACAAAAACAAAACAAAAAAGCAAGAGCATTGGTACAGTGTGCTAGCAGGTTGGCTCATGCTAAGAGCCACACAACACGTGCTGGACTACTGGGAACAGTGAAGGGTTTACTCAGAGCACTTAGACACGAATATGGCTCCTTCTCTAATCCTCAAAACCTGCTGCAAATCGGGAGTGTGCTGTGTGCAGACATCCTAGTGCTCTAATGCGCTGTGTTTTGGGGAGAACAAGCGTCCTCAGGCTGATTGGTGTGTGAG
>NC_083481.1:14724523-14767023 GCF_030014155.1 Tachysurus vachellii
ATATACTGGTTGTGTAAAACATGTACTGGTTGTGTAATCCATATACTGGTTGTGTAAAACATGTACTGGTTGTGTAATCCATATACTGGTTGTGTAAAACATATACTGGTTGTGTAATCCATATACTGGTTGCGTAATCCATATACTGGTTGTGTAATTCATATACTGGTTGTGTAAAACATAAACTGGTTGTGTAATCCATATACTGGTTGTGTAATCCATATACTGGTTGTGTAAAACATATACTGGTTGTGTAATCCATATACTGGTTGTGTAAAACATATACTGGTTGTGTAATCCATATACTGGTTGCGTAATCCATATACTGGTTGTGTAAAACATAAACTGGTTGTGTAATCCATATACTGGTTGTGTAAAACATATACTGGTTGTGTAAAACATAAACTGATTGTGTAAAACATGTACTGGTTGTGTAAAACATAAACTGATTGTGTAAAACATGTACTGGTTGTGTAAAACATAAACTAGTTGTGTAATCCGTATACTGGTTGTGTAAAACATAAACTGGTTGTGTAAAACATGTACTGGTTGTGTAAAACATGTACTGGTTGTGTAAAACATAAACTGGTTGTGTAAAACATAAACTGGTTGTGTAATCCATATACTGGTTGTGTAATCCATATACTGGTTGTGTAATTCATATACTGGTTGTGTAAAACATAAACTGGTTGTGTAATCCATATACTGGTTGTGTAAAACATAAACTGGTTGTGTAAAACATATACTGGTTGTGTAATCCATATACTGGTGTTTGGTGTGTGTGTGTGTGTGTGTGTGTGTGTGAGAGAGAGAGAGAAAGAGAGGAGACAGGAGATATCTAGGAAATAAAACAGGTATATAAGCACAGCAGAAATATGTGTGTGTGTGTGTGTGTGTGTGTGTATGTGTATCAGCGCTTGTAAGCATTGCCCTCTAACAGGCCTCCAGAGGCTGAATGGATATATAGATCAGATGAATCTCAGTCTAGGATTTATTCTCGCTAAATCCCTTTCCTCCAATCTTATTTACTCATCTTGCACTCGTTCCTAAACGACTCCTCTTTCATGAAGATCGAGCGAGTCAGAGAGCAGGTGTGAAAGGAAAGCATCGGCCAGGTGGAACACCACACCGGCCATAACCGTCAGACAGAAGCACCTCCATCATCAGCAGCTTCTTTCAGCACTTCCTCTCTGTCCATACAGCTCTCTGTATCTCTCTCCCTCTCCCTCTCGAAAAAGACTCATAAAGAGACTCAGCTTGATGATTGAGAACCTGTGACACGTTTCCTCTGAAATGTTATCAGATTCAGGGGTTTAGTACTGAACAGAAAATTGAACAGTTTTCCAAGTCGCCTGTAAAGTTGTAATGTTGCATCTATATATTTCTGTGAGCGGTAGAATTACGGCTCCTTTCCAGCTTGTCTGTAAAACAGATGTTGGGATATTTTGTAAACCTTATCACTATTTTTTTAAATAGTGGTTATGAAAATAATTAGCTTGAACTGTTGTCATGGTAATGAAAGTCTGTTATATCTCCACTTTCTGTTACAAGAACAAAAGTGGTTTGGTGATGGAACTGGACAAAAGGAATAATGGATGTGTGTGTGTGTGTGTGTGTGTGTGTGTGTACTGAGCTGCTTTATCCATTGTTCGTGCTCAGTCCCTGAATCTCAATTTAGCATCCTTATCAAGCCGAGCTCACCTCATACGCTCCTGTTTTTCTTTTTAATATCGGAGGATCTTCCAGTGACACAATTATAAATACAGCTTCCTTAATTAATGCTTTGCAGCACCTTAATCCAACCTCAGTAACCAAAAAAACCCACCCTTTGGCACTTTTTAGGTTTTTAGTTTAATTAAAAACGAGCCAAACGTCTCCACGAAGTGTTTCGTGTTAATATCTTTTCGAGAACTTTGATCCCCACCAAGATATAAATCCAAGCTCCAGCTCCTCTAGCCTTGTGTTTGTATGCAGCGATGAGAGATAATCTCCTAATCACAATCTGTGAGTCTGAAATATGGCTTAAGCCTCTGAGGTAAACAGCTTAGTGGAACAATAATCCTGAAGTGAGAAAAGTGAAGCAAGAAAAGTGAAAGAATCCTTGATGAGAAGCCACACTATACGCACAGATGTGAGTGGATGTCACAATATTCTTATATATGAGTGTGTGTGTGTACCAGACTGAGCTGTGTGTCAGACCTGTGCGAGAAAGAATGCATCGATCTGCGCTAAAAGTACCTCTGAGCTACGCCTGTCGCTCGCTGTGACCTACTTCCCTGACTCATCAGCAACAAAGGAGAGAGACAGAGAGACAGAGAGAGAGGCAAAAAAAAACCAGCAAAAAAAAAAGAGGCAGCACAGCCATCGTCATCTTTCATAGCTGCTTTTATCTGTTTCTTTCAAACCAAATCACAGGAGGAAACGAGAGGACAAAAATGTTCCTAGTGTCAATCGCTTAAAATGACCTCCTAATGGCCACTAACTGGAGGAAAAAGGATGGAAAAATCTCGCCTTGTTATAAAAGGCTGTGGGCCAGTCAAAGTCAAAGACTCTTTTTGCATCTCATTTTTCTCTCTCTCTCTCTCTCTCTCTCTCTCTCTCTTTCTTTCTCTGTGTCTTGTACAACATGAAATAAATGGAAAACTAAATAAAAACTCTGCCTCTTGAAAAAGAATCACTGAAGGAGATTTTGGTTGTGAATAATAATTCTTGCAAACGTAAAACGATCCGTTAGCTTCAGTGATATTTCAGTGACTTCCCATAAATCCCTTCTGCAATGTGTTTTTAATTGAAAGGCATGAAATAAATCCATTTTACTTTTTTTTTTTTTTTTTTAACCTATGGTTCCATTAATTATTATGGATCTTGTTGTTTACATGCTCAATATAAGATTTTAGAATTTCACCCTTTCAAGTAAAAAAAAAGTTTGGGATGCAGAAATTGGAGGATATAATTACATGCTGTGTTCCTACATATAACAGAATAAAAAGCTTTATCGAGCATGTCAGCGTGACAGTGAAGGTTCTGAGTAGCAGGTGAAAGAACAAAGGTCTCTTGGTGGTTCTGGTGTGAGCTAATAGCACACTGCAGTGTAGGTGTGAAACGTCTCAGAGACACCAACAGACATGAAATAACTCGAGCTAGTCAGTGAAAACATAGTGTAGAAAACACTTTTCTAAAATATGTTATTACCCAAAATGTATTTTGTTCTCTAGCTTGTCAAGCATGTTAGCCTGATATAGTTAGCATGTTAGCTTAAGCTTAGAGTAATGCGCACACTTCGGATGTCTTCTGCTGCGTTTAGCCACATCTCGTACCTTGGATTAGAAAAAAAAAAAACAGCTCCTCAACTTGGAATTCTTACTGGGAAAGCCAGAAAACATAGCGCTTACGGATTTCCGATTTCCCCCTTCCTACGTCCGAGTTAAGTCAAAAGCAGCGTTAGTAGCATGAGCTCAACAAGGATAAACCAATGCCCTTCATTCACGCGCTTCCAGTCTAAGTAGAAAACAAATAAATGTTTAGCAAGAAACTAAATAAATTTATGTCTCAAAGTAAGAAATATTGGGATGTCAGTTTTGCCTTAAGTTGATGCTTGATGTATCCGAGTCAGTGTGTGAAACTGTCCTCCAATTCTGACTCAACCCCCTGACACACGGTACTGAATGTGAATGACTATTACAGGATTGTCTCACAGCCTCCCAGTTGCTCAGGAATATCCAATTACAGGGGAGTCTTTTGTCCTGTGACTCAATAATCTTTTTTTTTGTTTCATTTTAACAACAACAACAACAACAACAACAACAACCACCATAGATTCTGTAGCTAATTACTGTATTTTCAAGTAAATGCAATAGGAAAGTGTAAATGTAGCCCTTGCCTAAACTGTTATTTATTTATGCTCATTTCCACAGTTATAATTTTATACACGATTGAATTTTAGATCAGATCTATGTTTTCCGTGCCGTTTATTTTTATTACATTCAATCTTTTGGTCTTCGCAGTTTCATCCTTTCTGTCCCCCCCTCGCCAACACTAGCTGTCCGGCTGATAGACTGATTCTATCTTTTCTCCTTGCCAAATACGAGTGTGTGATTCTGGACCACCCGGTAGCTTCGTCCTCCTCTATCTCATCATCCTCTTCCTCCTCCTCCTCGTGTCTCTGTCTTACTCGGCGTGCTCACACAAATCAGCTGAATTCGTCATCCACACTTGGCCTGCTTTCGTCGCGCTCCCTAAGCAAACTCATTTCAGCTCATTAGAGTTTAAGCCAAACACTCTCTGTGTTGAAGAGGAGGGTGCAGAGGAGGAGAGGGTGGGTGGAGGGTGGTTGGAGGCCCCGGGTCGTCTAGTTAACGCTCCGTCACACAGCTTCCTACGGCTGTTTGTTTCCATTATTACAGAGTGGTGTACAGCTCACTATGTGAGCCGCCTGCATCAATTAACAAGTGCAGGAGTATGGGATTATCTACCAACTTGCATTTTTATGTACGTCCTTGATGTGGATGCGAGGAGCACACTAGAGAGAATTGAATGAGCAGGAGATAAAGAGAGAAAGAACAGCAGATGAAAGAGAATGAAATGAGTTTGAGAATGAGTTTGAGATTGTGTTTGTGATCACAGATAATTAGAAAGATCCACAGCGTGGTCTGCCTTTTATTCTTAAGTGCTATTCATTTCGTAAGGCATTTACTAGCCTGCAGAATTTTGTTGCAACCTCAGCGAACACACCTAATGTAGTAAGATAAGTAAGGTTTGGAAACTATACCCATCAGGACAGCAACTTTATTCTGTGAACATCTCAGTTTCTTAATGACAGCTTCGATGACTTACATCTTAGTTGACATCTTAGACATCTTGTCAACTACTAGATGTCTCGTTTAAAAATCTAACAGGTGAGAAGCCAGCCAGTCACTAAAGATAATTTTAAATATTTTTAAAATTTTATATTTATACACCATTCATATTAAATTCCTGACATTTATTTTAAATCCTTGCCAATCTGGTTTTAATTTACAGGCCCAAACTTTGAGCGAGCCAGCCAGGAGTGGCAAAATACATAAATCAAATCAAAATCAACAACAAATATTTTTTGTGTGACACACAGACACAGACTTACCTGTCTGTAGGACAGGAAGACGGGCCGGCTGAAGACAATCCACTCCACTACTTTACTGCATGGAGGAGTAGTGAGAGAGCCAATGTAGCGGTAATAACTGCCAATAGAAGATGGCAACAGGTCCCTCAGCACAAAAGGCTCGAGAAATGTCTCTTTTTCTGAGAAGAAGGAACAATATATTGTTACAATATGGTAATAATAATAATAATAATAATAATAATAATAATAATAATAATAATAATAATAATAATAATTGTTGGGGAAAAATGCAATAAGAACAGGAGTTGGTATAAACATTCCGGATTCATTACCAAAGTTTTTAGAGGTACAGGATGTTTCAGAGCAGGAGGAACATTACTTAAACTGCATTAACAATGTGTGATAATGTATGAATATTGTACTACTGTGTCGTACCGAGCTAAACCTCAGTTTTTCATTTTTCTGCCTTAATAAACCACTTTCATCTCATGCTAGGATTTGATAAGCCGATGATGCATTAACCTTTCTTATCTAACCTAAGCACTAGGCTCAGTGACACTTTTTTGTTGCAAAATGTATTTATTATAAAACTCTTATGGATGCTTTGACTTCCTTGTGAACCAAAGGACTGGAAACTTGCATGCATTATACAGAGTTCTGACATTTTCAGCAGAGAAATATGAACTTGAGCAGGCATGTGTTCCTATTGCTGGAGTCTGGAACTCTATGACACTGGATTATATAAGGTAAGATCTTTTTTTTTTTTAAAGAAGACTGGCTGACCTATTTTAAGCCAGTCAGCAGAATACTGGCTCAGTTGCTAATATTAAACAAGCAATTCATTTGAAGAATAATCCCCTTATTGATAACTACTGAACTGAGATCGGAAAACATTAGCTTTAGTGTGAAACAAAAATATATATATTTTTTTTACTTTTAAAGTGAATGCAGATACTTGGGGTAGAATTTGTATCCAACGAAAATGCAAAATTTAAAAAGTTGCCCTTCGTGAGGTTGTCATTTGTGAGGCTTTTTAAAAACTTGCCTAACATGCTGTGTTAAGATTTAGAGGTGCAGGTTGGTAAATTTAAATAATTTATTCTGTATCACCAAACAAAACAGATAAAGCAAAAATCTTTACATATGTTTATATAGTGAATGGTAGCTGGATGTTTGACTATCAATGCTGCAGGAGCTTCTCGCTTTTTTTTTTTCGTGGCTGTTGACCTTCCCTGAAATGACACATGATCAATAGCAAAAAGCTGACCGTTTCTACAGAGGATGCAGCCTGTGACTTTCTCATCACCACAAGCGTTTGAATCCATGAGCGCATGTGTTCAGCCTGGCTTTATGAAACGAAGATCTTTCAAATGAGCTGATCTTTAGGGTTTGTTATTTAGGGGTTGATGTTTTCAATTTTCTTTGCTGGCTATGAAGATTAGAACAGGGCAGAGGAAATTTGTGCCACAATGATGTAAGCACAACTTGTCAAATCACTAACCCTGAGTTCAAATGAAAGAAAAAAAACAAACCAAAGGCTACAACAGAGAATCATGTTCAAAAGGGTTTAGCAGCAGATAAAAGCTACTGCATATGTCATGTCCTATTTAATCACAGCAGTCAGGATTATAAAGCCAAAGCTGTGGAGTGAAGAACTGGACAAGAGTAACAGACTAATAGAAAAATGGTAGCTCTGAAAAACTGCTGTCGTTTGCGTCCCTAACCTTTGATAGAATATTTCCTATGGGAGTGGCCTCTTCCAGGATGACCCCGCCCCCATCCACAGGGTATGAGATCTCAGTAAATCGTTTGATGAGGCCATACTATGGCCTTCACACTCAACGGATGTCAAAAAAACACTGGACACTTGTGGGAGATTCTGGGGTGATGTTTCAGATAGTGCTTGTAACCATCATCATCATCATCATAATCAAATCATTAACCGCAGGAGTATCTTTTGGAAGTTGAACCATTGAGTGAAGTTCCTGAGACTTATAAAACTTATCTCTAAGGAGCATTAAAGATGTTTTGGCAGCTCATGGTTTCCCAGCACCTTACTAACACAGTTTATGTTGTTCTTCCCTGCTTTTTATAGCAAGAGCATTTATTTCACATCAAATGGAGTTATGATTGGTTTGTATATATCCTAGCATGCCATAAATTGGTTATAGATTTAATAAATATTACGCAGGTTAAACACATAAGCTATTTTCAAAGGTTTAAAGGTCAGCCAGCTTTAATTTACCATCTAACAGACTCCCGGCTTGGACGTTTCTTATTGACGGTGCTCTAATTTCTCACTGAATCGGACAGCAGGAGGTGGCGATGAGGTGTGGAGGAAATCATTAAGATGTATGGGGTGCTCGGAGTGTGTTTAAGTGGCTATGCTAATGTGTTTTTGCTGTGTGAATATTAGAGTTATGGTTGAATGAATGGCAATCCACATGAGATTACACAGGAGGTGAGCAACTGGAGTGAAGAAGACTAAGAGAGGGAGAAAGAGAGGCTGTGGCTCAGTGGCATGGTAATGGATGAGACTGGAGACACACATATACAGACACACACATACACACACTCAGAGCCATGGGGCAAAAATTCCCCAACCGCAGAACTGTAACCAAAGTAGCAAGCCAACGATTCTCTCTTTAAAACATAGACATTTCCAGGCAGACTGAACAGCATGAGAATCACAGCTGCCGCTCCAAAGACTCAAATGAAAACATATGATTTTTCTGATCAGTTTGTCAGTGTTCTCTTGATTACATGTCATCTTGCATAAGTAACTGTGGAGAAAAAAAGGATTCCTCTACAGCGGAGGAGTGAATATTAACATACAGCAAGGTCAGTTTGCTTCTTTAACGCTTATGAAGCAAAGCAACAAAACATGCCTGGAAATAACTGCTGAATTTCATATGTAACATGGTGTTTGTTGACAATTCTAATGAGTTAATGAATCATTTCAGGGTGTCATGGTGATGAATCATTTGTTTAGAGCATGATGTTCTGGCAAGATCCGCTATTCATATTCGTCAAGGCGTTCTACATGCCGCAGCAATCCGTAGCCAGGAGTCCAAGAGAGCAAAATTGGCCTTGCTTACTGAGTGGGACAGATGCCACACACTCTCTCCCCTGTCAATCGGAGCAATGCTATCTAACCGTAGGCGTGTGTAAGTTCATGTATGTGGAAGAGGGCGAATATCGCTTTCCTCTGAGTGTGTTACGCTACTAACAATTTATAAACAGTATACAGAAATGTTGAACTTCCTCCAGCCAAATGTATATATTTGTACTGTATAATTACAAATAAAATGGTCTGTAAATTTATTCTGAAATAAATACCAATTCATCTCTTATTAATTCTGAGCGTTACATAATGAATCAAACATTTCGTTTCATTAGAATTGAGCATGGAAGGATTGTACGAGCTGCACTACAGTACGATCTGAGCCTGGAGTCACAGTGAAGTTTACATGGTGAGAGAACAAAGCATTCGTGCAGGCATTAAAGTTTAAACCGAGACACGGCCCAGGAGTATATTCACGCTTCTACGCTCAGGTTCAAATGCACCGAATGACAAATTCAGTCCACGAAGTGCATCTGCCAGCGAGGGACTTCTCTTACGGACAGTGTTCTCCTGTCCTAAAGAGTGCTTAAATATTAAGCAAGAGAACAGTGAGCAATGAACGCATGAGCAGAGAAGCAAACAACTGGGCTGTGCAGGGCTTTCCATCTGCACTGTGCGTGTATGTGTGTGTGTGTGTGTGCATACTGAGTACACAGTCAGAGTCTATAAAGATGTTAGTATTTAAATGTATCTGAATAGTAATCGGATCATAACGAATGTCAGCACTAGGGCTGAATTCTGAATTTGCTTTCGAGCCATGAAAGTTAAAAATTGTGTCGCTTTTGATCAGAAAACTGATCTGTGTATATTTTTCTTGATGGTAATATTTCTGCTGATAAGTTAGCAGGACTCTATCTTCATTTATCATCACCATAGAGGACTCATATTCGGGGGAATTTCAAACCGCTGTGTGTTCACCATATACGATCACTACATGGGGTGGAAAATAATGGAAAATACATTCATTCATTCATTCATCTTCTACCGCTTATCCGAACTACCTCGGGTCACGGGGAGCCTGTGCCTATCTCAGGCGTCATCGGGCATCAAGGCAGGATTCACCCTGGACGGAGTGCCAACCCATCGCAGGGCACACACACTCATTCACTCACGCAATCACACACTAGGGACAATTTTCCAGAGATGCCAATCAACCTACCATGCATGTCTTTGGACCGGGGGAGGAAACCGGAGTACCCGGATGAAACCCCCGAGGCACGGGGAGAACATGCAAACTCCACACACACAAGGTGGAGGCGGGAATCGAACCCTGACCCTGGAGGTGTGAGGCGAACGTGCTAACCACTAAGCCACCGTGCCCCCCATGGAAAATACAACAATTTCTAAAACAATTTCTAAAATTATTATTTTTTTTTTTATCAAAATAATATTACTTACAAGCATACAACAGCTGTGGTTTTATCCTTCCGTCTTTTCATTCTGTCATACACAGATGTTATGGAGTGATAGACATATATTAGGTGATTTATAGCTGTAGTTGTTAATATAAACTACTTCATGCTGACTGGTTCTGCGAGTGTGTGGAGTGACAGGGCTGAAAGTGTGTGTGAATGTGTGTCATAGTGCAAAAATTGCTGTGTCTGTGTCTGCGCAGACACCCTGCTGAGATCTGTCTAGAACACAGGCAGACACACACACCCACATCATACCCCCTACTGGAGACTGCTGAGACCAAACACACACACACACACACGCGCGCACACACACACGCTATACCTACATCCACTCACCCAAGACAGCATGCTATATGAATTTGCATCTCTAAAAGCCTGAAAGTCTTCATCAGTCTTCATCACTATCATCCTCTTTCCTACACACGTCAGAACCAAAGGAGAAATTACATCCGACTACGCAAACAACAGGCCAGATAATAGCCTCGTCACACATCTGCGCCATAACCTGCACCTTAACCCGCATCATGATCATCCATTACATTCATCCTCACTGCCAACAACCTGATTACTAACATCAACATCATCTACGGCCGGAGAAAACAAATTCATCCCGCCGTCGTCTTAACAACCACTTCTGGTATCGTCCCAGCAATCATCATCAGCATCGGCATCAGCGTTCGTCATTGTCCTGCACTCATAACGGGGCTTCATCAATGGCTGACAGTAGCAGCTGTTTCTACTACACGCTACAGCTAATCTCCTGTTAGCAGCTTTAACACGACTTCACTGCGACTTTGCCTTTCTCTCTCCATCACACACACACATACACACACTCACTTGGCATGGCTCTCTGACTTGCAGGCCAGGATGTTATTGAGTGCATTCATGCCTTTAACTGCCTGAGAAAGGGACAGCTTTTTTGGAGGTCACTCATCAACAACATCCATATGTTCATTTCAGTCTTGCTCTGCCAGTCTACTTCTGCAAAATTCTAAGCAGGATGTTGAAAATGACATTTGACCTCTCTCTCTCTCTCTCTCTCTCTCTCTCTCTCTCTCTCTCTATCTCTCTCTCTCTCACACACACGCACATGCACACACACACAGCCGCTCCATAATCCCATGACAGACAGCAAAGGGACGAAACACTGGTGTAGTGAGGTGGGCGGAGCCATTATATAAAGCAATGTGAAGACAACCAATCAGAGAGAGCGTAAGACACAGTGGTTGATCACATTGACCATCTTCGGGTTTCAGCTATACACTGAAACGTCTACACACTAAATTACTTCTCATTATAACTGCATTTATATTTAGCATTTAAATTATCTACACAGGCTGCATGGCCTTAGTCACACAGCAGATTTTTATGTGTGTATGTGTGTGTGTGTGTGTGTGTGTGGTGTTTGTGTGTGTGCGCCAGACTTTATTCATCCGTGAACACACGCTCACACTGATCAGCATCCTGCTCCACAAATCTTTACTTTCTCAACCAAACCTCATGACTCATCGTCATCATTGTCATGTTAGTCATCCGTTTCAGAGCAGCAGCTGTGGCAGCATCACAGGGCTAATGCTGTCTGAATCAGTGGACTTGGTATATAAACAAAAAAGCATGAGTAACTTTGGAGTGTTTCTGGCCTGGAAAACATCATGCACCATGCAGTTGTAGCAGTGTGTTTATTGTGCTTGACCTGTTGGTCACATGCTATTTCTGTCTAAAACAAAGGCAGCACCTGTGAGTTACACCATTTAGCAGATTCCCTGCACTAGCACACACAATCTGACTCATCATTTATTTATCAAGGCTGTGTGGTAGGTTAAGGCAAACACTAACTCCAGGTCCTCCAGCGTAAATCTAAGAAACCTTGATCTCCTGACCTCTCATGGTATACAGGCTTTATGCACAACCATGCTACAGAGGACTGTTCATTACGGCTCCTGACCTTTGTAGAACCTTCAGCATATGTTGCTAGCCTAACCTTTGTAGAACCTTCAGCATATGTTGCTAGCCTAACCTTTGTAGAACCTTCAGCATATGTTGCTAGCCTAACCTTTGTAGAACCTTCAGCATATGTTGCTAGCCTAACCTTTCTAGAACCTTCAGCATATGTTGCTAGCCAAACCTTTGTAGAACCTTCAGCATATGTTGCTAGCCTAACATTTGTAGAACCTTTCAGCATATGTTGCTAGCCTAACCTTTGTAGAACCTTCAGCATATGTTGCTAGCCTAACATTTTAAGAACCATGTTGCTAGGCTAACATTTGTAGAACCTTCTGCATATGTTGCTAGCCTAACATTTGTAGAACGTTCAGCATATGTCGCTAGCCTAACATTTGTAGAACCTTCAGCATATGTTGCTAGCCTAACATCTGTAGAACCTTCTGCATTCATTGCTAGCCTAACCTTTGTATTACCTTCTGCATATGTTGCTAGCCTAACCTTTGTAGAACCTTCAGCATATGTTGCTAGCCAAACCTTTGTAGAACCTTCAGCATATGTTGCTAGCCTAACATTTGTAGAACCTTTCAGCATATGTTGCTAGCCTAACCTTTGTAGAACCTTCAGCATATGTTGCTAGCCTAACATTTGTAGAACCATGTTGCTAGCCTAACCCTTTGTAGAACCTTCTGCATTCATTGCTAGCCTAACCTTTGTATTACCTTCTGCATATGTTTCTAGCCTAACCTTTGTAGAACCTTCAGCATATGTTGCTAGCCTAACCTTTGTATTACCTTCTGCATATGTTGCTAGCCTAAACAAACATTGCTAATCTAACCTACATAGAAACTTCCACAAACATCACTAGTCTAACCAACGTAAAACCTTTCACAAACATCTCTAGTTAAACACTTGTCGAAGCTTCCATATACACTGCTAGGCTAACATTTGGGATATATTGCTTAGCATTTTACAGTAATACTGTTTTCTGTCAACTAAATACATCTTCAAAACCTACAAGAAGTAAATAAAAAACATTAATAAAAATGAGCTGTAGTGTTTTGATATTATTCCAGCATAGCTAGCTTTATTTCTCCAATATGTCTGACAGAGTGGCAGTGGAGGTACAAGTTAACGATGGACGTATGAGCCGAGGAAGTGGCTCTTTACACAGTCAGTGGTTGTAACTGTAGGCCTATCAGTTACAATTATAGATATACTGTAGATACAATCCCACTTGATGTCTTTTTAAAAAGGTGTTAATGGACAAAACCAGAGAATACATTGCCAGTGTGGTGTGTGCATGTAGAAGCTCTTGCACATTATGTGCATGGGGAGATTTCTTCAACTTTAGAGCTATAAAGGAGAACATTAAAGAGACGGCGAAAGTGACAGAGCTCCAGAGCCATATGGTGCTGTCCACTGCTCTGCTAATTTACTCACCGTGATGCACGACTCCTCTCAGTCCGTGGATTATAGGGTCTACTGCAGGATTGTCCTTCTGTCCAACCTGAGAGAGAGAGAGAGAGAGAGAGAGAGAGAGAGAGAAAGATGAGACTTCAGTCTGGGATTTAAAAAAAAAAAACAACTTTATTTTTAGATTAGATAATAAACGTTAGTTTGGGAGACATTTTCGTGTAGAAAAAAAGACAAATCAATGTTACAATGAGGAAAAGACGAAGAAAAAGAGGAGAAGACGAACAGAAAGGATTGCGTTTGCCTTTCAGAGTGGCGTTAACATCTGAGATGAAACCGTAACGGCTCGTTTTTTAGAATTTTGGCTGTCCAAATACACACCCACACACACCATCACACACACACACACACACTTAAAGAAATCATCATTAACGCCTCTCAGTGCTGGAGGGCTGACTTACCTGTCTGAATTATTTTGTGAATTACATGAGCTATCGTGAGAGAGAGAGAGAGAGAGAGAGAGAGAGAGAGATAGCCTCAGGGACTGGAAACAGGAAACTGAAGTGTTCTCAATCCAAACCACTGAAACCCAAAGCAGCACTTTGGCGTGATGTTCTTATCCTGGAATCATCCTTTTATACCTTCTCTCTTTCGCACTGTGTGTGACTGTGTGTGTGTGTGTGTGTGCATGTTTTCATGCTTGAAAATGTTCCCCAGTATTTGCTTGTGATTGTAAAGAAAGCATGCCATGAATACACACATTGCAACACCTTCAAGGCTTTTTTTTTTAATAATTTTTTTTAAATTCTGTAATTAGTATTCGATTTTGCAATCATTATCGCCCAGCGAACACTTACTGTATCAATATTCTCTAAAATCATGTGCTTATGAAGCAGCTGTCGAACCACAAACTGAACTGATAATTGCAGTGAGAAATAACAAGAGGGTGAAAGTGAGAGGGAAAAAACATTGACATTTTTTATAATTGTCCATATGTGGATCAAAATAATACGCCGAACATGACTAAAATATTTGCTTTGGGAGAAAAAAAGCCAAAAAAACCCCAAAACAAAACAACAGAAAAAAGTCCAGCATGGTGAAGCAGATAGACAATCTCTGCAGCAGTGAGTGCTTTTAAAGATTCCCCTGAAGACTGCAGGCAGGAGACAGGATTTGACAGAGAGGACCCAGGGGTCAGGGCTATTGTTCAAGATGCATGTCCCTGTGTGTGTGTGTGTGTGTGTGTTTAGCTCTGGAGAGGAAGCCAACAGCATTGGAGACACATCTAACTGGCGCTCCCAGGAGGGAGGAGTTGAAACAGCTTCAGACACATTCACTGGCCCACCACCGTATCGCTCTCTCTCTCTCTCTCTCTCTCTCTCTCTCTCTCTCTCTCTCTCTCTCTCTCTCTCTCTGCTATAAATCTCCTTCAGCCCAAATACTCCTGTTGCTGCTGAGGGAATTAGGGATGGGACCAGCAGGAAGTGTGTGCAGCAGTTGCTGACAAAAAAAAAAAAAAAAGAACATGATGCTGAATTTTAAACAGATTTTTTAATTAAATAAAAAATAAAAATAAAGCCTGACAAAGCAACATTATGTGGATAGCTCTTTTTTTAACTAAATAAATAAATAAATAAATTGAATTCATTAATTAAATAAAATAAAATAAAAACAGACTCTGTGATGTAGCTGATGACTTTTATGTGCTTTTGATTTGGATGAAGGATAAACACATTTTCAAAGCGTTACACTCTGAGACACTGAGAACTGAGGAATCTTTCTATTAATACACACACACACACACACACACACACACACACACACAGCAGTCTCAAGCTTCACTACAACTACTACCACTAAGCACCCAAATTCCCACACCGTCCCGTTTATTCGAACAAAAATAAATCATCCGTTCTTTCTAACCTCCTGTATTGCGTTTCTCCCCTGAATCAGCAGCGTCTCCTTCCAAACACACACCCACTCATCCTTGGGCTGAACTATTGACCCAAAAGAACTTTTTATCTTCCTTAATTAATTTCACATATTAGTTTTATTAGTCGTGCTAATAAAGTGAGATAATTAGCTAAGGTTAGCAAGATTTATCGACTATTTATCTCGTAGACAAGCCTGCTTTTTTTCTTTTTAAAATATGCATGTATATAAACAGTCAGTTAAGAAAAAAGTGCAGCCTTATTAAAAAAAGTGTCCCATTAGCTAACATTATTTACTGCCTGAGTTAACATTAACATACCCTTAAAAAAATAAAAAGAAAAAAGAAAATGAAATACTGAACACCTGCATTAGTCATTAGAATGAGTGTTTAAAAAAATACAGGAAATAACTGATGTTAAAAGTAATAAAATGCAAATAATCAGCTTATAATTACTTAAAATTCTGCCAGCACTAACGTATGTTTCAAGGTATTGATAATTGCTGGTTGTTAATTTTCGGTGTTGATTTTTGAAGCTTTAGTTGCAGATGTTCACTAATTAGTTCATTCGTACGGATGCTAATGAATCTGTTAACACCCTTAACTTCAACAACGTCCTGTGTCTTCATGCTGGAAATAGAGTTTGGGTAATAAAAGAGGTTCGATTCTCAAATTTGACGGATCGGTAGGTGGTCTAAACCGAAGCCACACCTCGCGTACTCCAAACATTATTGTTGCTATAGTAACAGCTAATTCACAAAACAAAGAGGATTTAAAAAAAAAGTAAGGGAAAAAATGTCTGGAGTCTTGAGATTGTTATGGTAAGTGGGAAGAGATAGATAGATAGATAGATAGATAGATAGATAGATAGATAGATAGATAGATAGATAGATAGATAGACTGAAAGACAGATAGATAGATAGACAGACAGACAGACAGACAGATAGATAGATAGATAGATAGATAGATAGATAGACAGACAGACACACAGACCGACAGACAGATAGATACAGTAGATAGACAGACAGACAGACAGACAGACAGACAGATAGATAGATAGATAGATAGATAGATAGATAGATAGATAGATAGATACTTTATTAATCCCCAATGGGGAAGGTGGTTAAGGTGTTGGATTACTCTCAGCTGTATAAGTGAGATAAATGTTGCTCTGGATCAGGAGGTCTGCCAAATGCCATAAATATAAATATAATGTAATCATGGTGACGTTTTTAATGCGGCTGTGTTTAGTTAAAACTTTTGGAAAGAGGATCCAGTTTATATTTTAGGGACTAATATATTTTACTCTTTTAATAAATGAATGAACAAATTTGTGAAATGTTGCAAAAGTTTTGCATTTACTTAACATGAAGCTTAGAGGAATAGACTGTGTACAACGGAAGGACAATTCTGCTTACGTTCTAAATGAAAATGACAGAATAATGAGATTATTTTAGATCATAGAGAGTTGTCAAGTGCCGTGATAAATAATGAAATGCAAATGATTTCTCTCAGTGACGTAAACCAGGTTCACTAATCACACAGCCGTCAGTAATACACTGATTTCACCCCGGTTGCCATTCGTTCTTAATATTTCCTTTTTCACAGGATTGTTACAGGATTGATTCGGTCGCTCTGCGGCGTCGGACGATTTGTCCGTGTGTCGTCTGTAGTCGTGCGTGTGAAACAGCAGGCAACGTTGATTAAGCACAGGAGGAAAGTTGCGGCTCGTGAAGGTAATCCTGGATGAATCTGCTTATCGCGTGGCGAGAGTGTGAAAATGTAATAAATCTCCTGAAGATCACCGCGAGAAGGAAATACACTGATGTAGCACCGGCTGGAAGAGACGCACATTCAAAAACTAAATAAATAAATAAATAAATAAATAAAAGAACAATTCTTTTCAGCGACGTTTTTCCATTTAGACGTAATTTACACTAGCTGGGAATGAGGAACATGAATCCCAACAGTTTAGATGTATTTGTTTGCTGTTTTATTCTTATGTCACTCCACACACACACACACACACACACACACATATACATACCCACACACCTGGAGAACATGTCTTTGTTAAAAATAAATGTTCTGCATTTCTAAACAGCTTTATGGCCTATGGTTTTCCTCCAAGCTAAAAATAACACGATCACTAAAGAGCATGAAATATTACAGAAAGAAGAAAACAAGAAACGCTCGTTTGTTATATTGTGCATAAATAAAGCTCGGACGCTGAAGCTTCGTGAAGCTTGCTGATGAAATGGAGAGTTTTAAGGAACAGATGATCTCAAAGAAGCTCTCAGACAGTCAGTCAGGAGCGGGACATTTTCTCAGAAACGCTGGAAAGTGTGTGTGTGTGTGTGTGTGTGTGTGGCTAAACAGAGACACAATCCAGATCTAAATGTAGGCACAGAACCAAATAAGGACAAAGGCAAACAGACAGACAGACAGACAGACAGACAGACAAACAGACAAACAGACAGACATAAAGACAAACTGACAGACAAACAGACAGACAGACAGACAGACAGACAGACAGACAGACAAACTGACAAACAAACAGACAGACAGACAGACAGACAAACAGACAGACAGACAGAGAGACAGACAGACAGACAAACAAACAGACAGACAGACAGACAGACAGACAGGCAGACAAACAGACAGACAGACAGACAGAGAGACAGACAGACAGACAAACAAACAGACAGACAAACAGACAGACAGACAGACAAACAGACAGACAGACAGACAGACAAACAGAGAGACAGACAGACAAACAGACAGACAAACAGACAGACAGACAGAGAGACAGACAGACAGACAAACAAACAGACAGACAGACAGACAGACAAACAGACAGACAGACAGACAAAGGGGTGGGATTCTGAATAAATCTGGCTAATGTTATGATCAAGCAATTTGTCATATTGTGGTGCTCAGTGTGTGGGCTGGATTCACCCAGAGTGCACCACTTATGCCGCAGGGGTGTGTGTGTGTGTGTGTGTGTGTGTGTGTGTGTGTGTGTGTGTGTGTTGTAATTTAAAGAAGCCGTAACTTTCACAGGCCTGAACTGCAGCCTCAATGAAAACATCGGCCAACAAATTTTACAACGATTTCTGCTGAAACGATTAAAGCTTTTAAAGAGATTTTAGCATGGAGAGAGAAAAAAAATGAGCTGATGGAACTAATTTCAGGGCCAGAAACTAGGCAGCAAATTTGCCTGGGAACAGTGTAATCGCAACAAACTTTAAAATGGGATAGAACTATTAAAGGTCATGAAGACTTTAAATATTACAGAGAGTTGATCATTACTTTGGAGAATGTGAGCCCTCAAGATTGATATATATTTATGTACATATTTATTATTATTATTATTATTATTATTATTATTATTATTATTATTATTATTATTATTGTTATTATTTGTTCTTCCTAATTTGCCAATCTGACAGCTGTTAGCAGGGGAAAGTTAAGGCTAACTCCTCTGAGAGAAGGGAAGCTAGCTAAGCATGCTATAAAACTGATAAGAGGAGTGTTAGCTGAGCTTAAAGTGCTCTGTGATTGGCTGGAGTTGATGTGATTGACAGGTGAGACAGAGTATCCTGAGAGAACAGGCAACTTTGCTCATTTTGCTTTGTGTTCATATTTTATTCTAGTTTTATTCTTTTCCATTTCTTACGCACGTTATTACGATCGACCTGTGAGAAATCCTCTTTGTGAGGCCACGGTTGTAGGTCTGTTTTCTCTTGTTTATCAGTGTCGATTATTGCATTTTGCCCGTAATTGCCTTTTTAACGGCCGGCTTGGTTTCCGACCTCTTGCGGGCTGCGAGCTGTGAAAGGTTGGGAACCTCTGTGACAGATCAATGAGAGATCATCCGGACAGAGAGGATAGAATAATAAACTAAAACTAGGAAATCATGGAAGGAGCAGAGCAGAGAGAAGAGAGAACAGCGCAGTGATTACTGACGAGTGAGATAAAATGGCTAACTTTTAAAACATCATAAAATAAATGTGCCGTGTGTGTGTGTGTGTGTGTGTGTGTGTGTGTGTGTGTGTTCAGGAATGCATGCAGTCTTTCAGGTATCGATTCCTTCTCTGTCATGTTCTTTGGCTGAGAGGGTTTGTTAAGAGCTAACAAATCCACTGCTGGTGCTCTGAAGAAAGACAAAGACACAAGCTACTTTAGCTCGGTGTGTGTGTGTGTGTGTGTGTGTGTGTGTGTTGGAGTTATTTGGAGACGGCTGGTCCTGCTGTCAGTAGCTAGTATTACCATTCCACATGCTCCCATAACACTGAGCCTGATCTCAACAACAGAGAAATCTTTCTATTGATCCTGTGAGTGATCTCTCAACACACACCCACACACTCACACACACACGCACACACACGACATGCACACAGACTTGGTCTTCAATGTTCTCTGACACTCTAAAGCCTCCTATTTCTCGTCAACCGAATTCCCCTGACCTTCTGTTCTTCCAAATAAAACAAAACGATCAGACTTTTATCAGCCAGCCTCTGCTCTTTCCTCCGATCCCGTTCCTCTGGCACACGCTTTCATCCGACGTGAGGAAGAATCCTGTCCAAGCGTCTAAACGTGCGGTTTAGATTTAAGCCTTACTCGAGAGTCCAAGAGTGGATTTGACGCAAGGTTGGGGTCTGAACATGGCGACGTAAACCAGTGTGTTACAGTGATCTACCCAGAAGCCTTAACGTCTGCCCCCAATCAGGTAACAGTCTAGACTTACTGACTTCCAGAAATCAGAGGTGTCAAACTCAATTTCTGCCTGGGTCACACTCCACTCTCTAACGGCCGGGAACTGTGCGAATGCACGAAGCCGTGCTGCTTTTCCGCACATTGCTGGTTGTGGAGATGGATGAGATTTCCATGGAGTTGGAGTTGGCTTTGAAAAAAAAATGTGATCAGCACCATCTTCTTCACTTGCTAGCTTATCTGCTCTTAGCGGATTGGCTAAACACAACATAATAAACCATACCGTAACCGTCGACTCCTCGGTGTACCGAACAATACACACTGTAGCATGTATTACACATGAATAAGTAAATCTATGGTACAGATTAACACCAATAATCTAAGCTACGTCCGTTTTTTTCCTGGTTTCAGTATGTTTGCAAGGGGGGTCACGGTGGCTTAGTGGTTAGCACGTTCGCCTCACACTTCCAGGGTTGGGGGTTTGATTCCCGCCTCCGCCTTGTGTGTGTGGAGTTTGCATGCTCTCCCCGTGCCTCGGGGGTTTCCTCCCCCGGTCCAAAGACATGCATGGTAGGTTGATTGGCATCTCTGGAAAATTGTCTGTAGTGTGTGATTGCGTGTGTGAATGAGAGTGTGTGTGTGTGCCCTGTGATGGGTTGGCACTCCGTCCAGGGTGTATCCTGCCTTGATGCCCGATGACGCCTGAGATGGCACAGGCTCCCCGTGACCCGAGGTAGTTCGGATAAGCGGTAGAAAATGAGTGCGTGCCAACCACGATTTGTACGAACCAACAAATCGTAACGTTTCAAATCGCGGTTTCTTTACAGATATGTAGAAATTCCTGGAACTGAATTTAGTGTCAGTTTTTTATTCAGTTTCTCTGTGATGCTGTACATGAAGGCCAGGCTTTATTTCTCCAGCTTGATGCTGCTTCTGACTGTGTGTGAGTCAGGCTTTATCTCATAAAAGGTGCTGTAAGTAAAAGAGAGACACTGGTCGCATCCAAATAGATCCGGAGGCGTGTTAGGTCACAACTGACGCATGCATGCGGCTAATTTTGTCTGAGAAGCTGCTGATGACAGATAATGAAGTACTACAGGAAGAAGCATCCCGGGTGCCTTGCAGCATACGCTGACAATAGCAAACTAGGTAAAATTGTGGTAATATTCGATCCCTACACCAGCATTAACATCGTAAGGTTAAAAAAATAACTACAGATTTATAGACAGGATTATTAGATATGTAGAACATAGAAGAAGGTAAACATGTGCACGTGTGCTACAAAAATATCCACATCTGCAGACATGTTATGTAACAGACGTCTGGGTTAGAGCGTTCATGAGAGCAAAACGAATCTTGGCTCCCCTGTCAATCATGTATCTATATATACATATGTGTGTGTGTGTGTGTGTGTGTGTGTGTTCAGAAGAAGCATGTGTAATATTTTTTCTCCATGTTCAAATAAAGACAAATCACCTGAAAAGCTAATAGTGGAGGATTAAATTCACACACACACACACACACACACACACACACACACACACACACACACTCAAACACACTCACAAACACAAACACTCTCACACACACACACACACACTCACACACACACTCTCTCTCTCTCACACACACACACTCTCTCTCACACTCACTCTCTCACATATACAAACACTCTCACACACACACACACACACACACTCACACACACTCTCTCTCTCTCTCTCTCTCTCACACACACACACACTCTCTCTCACACACACACTCACACACACAGCCACTCTCTCACACACACACACACACACACACACACACTCTCTCTCTCATACACACACACAGACACTCTCTCACACACACACACATACGCACGCAGGCTCAGTGTGATGAGAATGCAGAATATGAGCAAGAGAAAACACAGAAATGAGTAAGAGCATCAATCACAGAAGCGGTCACACAATCAAAGCCTGGCCTCTCGAACCCTCCTCTCTCTCAAATGTCATCCTTCCTCCTCAATCAACCCTCGTGTCTGTCTCACCCTCTCTTTCTCTGTTAAACATCTCTTGCTCTTCTCACATCTCTGTCTCAGATTTCATCACTTTCTGTGTGTGTGTGTGTGTGTGTGTGTGTCTGAACTCTCTCCTTGTGTGGGTGTATTGTTAATGCTTTCTCTGTCATTGTTTTTCCTCTGTGTCTAATGGCACCTTTGAATTCCAGCTCTCCGGGTTATCACAGTCAGGCTGCGCTGACAACACCACAGAATAGAGAAGCATAAAGCACACAATTGTACACACACACACATATATACTGTATATACACATAAGACACACACACACACACACGGTTTGAAGGTTTTGAAGTGTGAAGGCATATTAACACTCTGGTGCTGAAGAGTGCTTTTAGTGTGTTTCTTTTGTGATTACGGTGACAGGGACAAAAAGAGAATAGTGTTTAAGAATAATGTTTGTTCATTTAAGAAGTACATGACCAACAACAGTAGAAATGTTGATCACGTAACACACACACACACACACACACACACACACACACACACACACACACACACACGCTCATTCACAAGTCTCTCACCTGAAAGAAAACAGCCATAGCGGCGATGACCCTCTTCTCCCTGATGGCTGCATTAAGGCTGTCAAAATCGTCCGAGTTGTACATGTAGATCTGCATCTGTGTGTGTGAGTGAGAGAAACAATACAATATCAGATCTCAGGCAGCAACTGCTAATTATTTCTGTACACATTTATGTTCTCCGTGTCGTATAGACCTCAGATTCCTTCACCACTAACAGCTTCTGGTTATTCATTTCATGACATCACCATTCGATTCTGAACTCAGTGTCAAAACATGTCCGATATACAACGACAAGAAACCCATCATAATATGTTAGCGTGGCGACTAAAACAACGTGAAAACGAAGCCGAAACCCGATAAGGAATTGCTGTGTGCAGTTATTAAAGAACATTCATTCATTCATTCATCTTCTACCGCTTATCCGAACTACCTCGGGTCACAGGGAACCTGTGCCTATCTCAGGCGTCATCGGGCATCAAGGCAGGATACACCCTGGACGGAGTGCCAACCCATCACAGGGCACACACACACTCTCATTCACTCACACAATCACACACTACGGACAATTTTCCAGAGATGCCAATCAACCTACCATGCATGTCTTTGGAGCGGGGGAGGAAACCGGAGTACCCGGAGGAAACCCCCGAGGCACGGGGAGAACATGCAAACTCCACACACACAAGGTGGAGGCGGGAATCGAACCCCCAACACTGGAGGTGTGAGGCGAACGTGCTAACCACTAAGCCACCGTGCCCCCCTATTAAAGAACATGTCATGCTTTTAAAAGATTATATTTGCATTATATGACAAGTCCTAGAATCAAGTCCTTCTTCTTTGCACATGACTCGTTCTAGACTCTTGTTACGACGGCACCCGCGATCTCCCAGAGGAAACCTTCACCCGATTCCCTAAAGTCCTAAAGACTCTCCCATGGTGCAAAATGTCTGAAATACTGACTGTTACTGTTCTATGAAAGAAATCCAGACTTTCCGACCAATCAGATTAGAGAGTTGTTAAATCCTTGAAATGAATTTCTGGACTATAATAAAGAGCCTTGATTGAGGAAACATTTGTATGTCTATGTGAAATGATTAGACTTCTGTAATAATCTTCTGTACAGTAATCCTGTAACGTGTCGTTACTCGACAACAATAGATGGAAAAAAAAAAACGTGTTTCCTGTGCACTGAAAACAGAAAGGCGCATTAAAACCTGTCACAGTGCTCTCCAACTACAGAGAGTCCAACTCAACTCCATTAACCGAGCGTGTCTAATGGAGCGGATGAGCGAGTCGTGTTGGCCCGGCTGTGTTAAGAGCCCGAAGCGTGCTTTCTTTGCGCTGATGGGATCTCTGGCAACCGATCGGAACGGACCAAACACTCAGCGGACCGGTGACTCGGCCCAAATTGGCAGCGGCAGCGCGTAAGTCAATAGCAGCCTCAAAAAAAGAAACAAAACAGCCTGTTCTTGGCACATATGGCTCTGGCCTTAGATAACCAGGCCTCTCAGAGTGAGGAGTGAGAGAACTAAGAGCAGTGAAATGAAAGTCAGGAGGATGCTTTAAGCCTCTTAGGAAAGTCAACACTCAAACAGGAGGCAATGGGATCCATTGATTTTAATGCCAGCGGATTTTTCAATTCAGCTTCCATGAAAAGCTCTGCTGGTTTCCCCGTGACATCACCGGCTTCCTCGGCGAGACGCGGCCAATCAGAGGGGCTCCATCAGTCAGTTGTCATGGCGATGGTGTGTGTAGATTCAACGTGGTTATGCTCGCTCGCTCATGAACACACACACACGCACGCACGCGGCTCAGAAACATAGCACGAGTCTCATTTCCAGACTTGAGACAGATAACTAAGCAAGACCGAGTTCAGAAGAAGGAATGACGTTCAGTACAGCACGTAATTTAAACCGATAGCCCCACAGAGAGTGTAAAAAAAAAAAAAAAAAACCCGTCCCAGGTGAGAACAACGATTTTGATTCTTTAAATAAAAACGAAACGCGTCTGTGTGTGTGTGTGTGTGTGTGTGTGTGTGCTGGTGTGAGAAGCTGCCTAAAGAAGTGGAGCTTTGCTTGCCAAGCTTGTTTCCCTTTTCAGATCAACACTGTCAATATTGTACGCCTTGCATTTTTCACACTTCTGTAATCCCTACAGAAAGCCCGACCCATGAGTCGCTTTGATCTATTTCAGTCTTCAGCATTTCCACAGCCTCCTAATATGGATCGCTCAGTACATGCGCAGGAATTCGCCAGCGTATAAACAACGCTTTCATCGACGCTGTCAGTGTCTCTGAGTCGATGATTAATAGCAGTAATATTTGAACCGTTTTTTTTTTTTTTTCCTTTTCTGTCTTTGTACATGATTTTTATAAAGAAAGCCAGCAGCGTGTCTGAGCGCTCCGTATCTTAACCTTTGCATACAGATGGATTAGAAGTCTGTTTGCATTCGGGCGAGGAGAGAAGTGACAAGCGCTGACGTGTTGTCCATAAAAACGAGAGACGGACGCTGGACGCGGAACGCGAAAACAACTCGCCGTTGTCGGACGTTGCTCATATTCAGGGAAACAGACGACGTGAAACGGCTTGCGCTGAGAGATAAGAGAAGAAAAATAAACAAGGAAACAACAAGCATTTCTGTTCTGTACCTTTCATAGACTTTTTTTTTTTTTACATTTTTTTTCGCAGTGTGAGAGCGCTAACAGTTTGAAGCATGGCGGTCCGGGAGAAAAGGGGAAGTAAGACCTGTGATGAATTCAGATGACCTCACTGCCCAATAAAGCCTGAGTAAATATGCAGAGGGATTTAAAGAGGCAAGAGGTTTTCGTTTAGCTCACTGTGTGTATGTGTGTGTGTGGGTGTGTGTGTCCATGTGTGTGTGTATGTGTGTCCATGTGTGTTTGTTCCCTAAGCTCATTTTCCGTAAAGGTCACTCTCAGGTTTTTCAAATGATGTGTGTGTGTGTGTATGTGTGTGTGTGTGTGTGTGAGAGAGAGAGAGTGTTTCCTAAAATCCATTAACATACAGATCACGCTCAGGTGCCGGAGACGGCTGCTTTGGTTACACGTATCACTTGTTATCTGGATGTGGACGCACACACAAACAACAGGGATTGTGGGAAAGGCTGAGATGCAGAGCCACACACACACACACACACACACACAAATAAAATCTAATAGTGACTAAAGTGCTTTTGGGAAACAGATCTCTGCACAACACACGTCTACTGTGTTTAAGTGTGTCTGTCTGTCTGTCTGCCTGTTTTTAATGGATACACACACCATTAAATATCATATCACAAAAATGACAAACAGTGAACATCTTAACGATGATACCGGGCCAATCAGAATCTCTGCACGCTTCTATGCCAGTTTTTTATTTCAGGGCGATTCAGTAAACACAGGCGGAACAAAGTTTACTAATTTATTACTATATAATTATAATTAGGGGCACGGTGGCTTAGTGGATAGCACGTTCGCCTCACACCTCCAGGGTCGGGGTTCAATTCCCGCCTCCGCCTTGTGTGTGTGGAGTTTGCATGTTCTCCCCGTGCCTCGGGGGTTTCCTCCGGGTACTCCGGTTTCCTCCCCCGGTCCAAAGACATGGATGGTAGGTTGATTGGCATCTCTGGAAAATTGTCCGTAGTGTGTGATTGTGTGAGTGAATGAGAGTGTGTGTGTGTGTGTGCCCTGCGATGGGTTGGCACTCCGTCCAGGGTGTATCCTGCCTTGATGCCCGATGACGCCTGAGATAGGCACAGGCTCCCCGTGACCCGAGGTAGTTCGGATAAGCGGTAGAAGAGGAATGAATGAATGAATAATTATAATTATAAATAAACTATGTACTAATTTATTATCCCATTTAGTGCAAAAAAACCAAACGTACAAATAAATAAATAAACATTTAAAACAAATGAATGAAATGATCAATTCAATAAAATAAATATGTATACATACATATAAAAAAAAATCATGCTCAAAACTTACCTTACAAAAAAAAAAATACATAAACATGGGCGAAAAAAAATCCACGAGCAGAGAGTGCATAAAATGTACAGAATCTCTACTTTAAACATCTTTTTACTTACATTCAGTGCTAATTCTAAAGCTTTTATAAAGGTGTGTTCATTCTGGATGTCATAATAACCGTGTTTATAACCTGTCTATAACCATGTTCTTTATTTCAATTATTATTTAGGTGCATGTTGTGAAAAGAATCACGATTCAGGAGTCATGATTCAAGAGTCAAGATTCGTTTATTGTCACTATACTGAGTACAGTAAAATTAAACTTTAAAGGTGAGGTGCACGATGTTTGAAAAATGCTTCAGAAAACTGAGTCGGGCCGACTAACAAAACAAACGTGTAGCCAATGAGCAGAAAGGGGCGTGTCTTGTCAATATGTGGTTGAGAGAGTGTTCAGTGCACATGTGTGACATTAGCAGAAAGCGATTAAAACATTGACATGGAGGATACCTGCCGTTACCTCTGCCTCGGGTTCTCGGTGTTGAACGTCGTCTTCTGCAAGAAACGGAGCTAAACCTTTCACGGTACAACACACAGTACTACAAACACACATCTGTATTACCATAGTATTACTCATTGAGTTCACTTATTGATAAAAATATACCCTCGGCCAGCTGCCCCAGCAGGTTCCGCCATAATAGTTGCCTGTGCTACGTATGTATGTGTGGGGCGGAGCTATCAAAACAGGGGTGACACCCATTTGGGTTAGGGGCGTGTTTGTTTTGGTGATTTCAAATGTCAACATTGGCTTTCAAACATCGTGCACCGCACCTTTAAGGGTGCAATTCACTATAATTTGGTGCAAGCTACAATTTTAAGAATTGAAGATAAAAATATTGCAGTCAATAAATAAGTAATAAATAACTTTTGTGTGAATAAAAAAGACGCTCATGGCCTTGAGGAAAAGCATTCATGTCCTACACTGTTATTTTGGCTTGGATTGACCGCAGAGGCCGTCACTAAAGAAGTGTCTGTGTACCTGGGATGCAAAGGGCTCGAGAATTGATCCTGCTGCTAACCACAAACTAGTGTCCGGTGTCCTACGGTGTCAAGGTTAATGACTAAGACCAGCCTTTCCTCTCACCTGTATCTGCCGGATAGAGGTGTTGAGACAAAACCCTTTAGTGACTTGACAATATTACAGCACACGCAGGAAGTGCTCCTGTAGCCTCTAATTATGACTAAAGCAGACGCTTCCTGCTCTGGGAAATGTGAGAGGACAGCAGGGCGACCGCTCCGCTGTCTCTTTGTCTCACTCCGGCTACTTCAGCTACAGTCTTTGTCATATGGGTGACTTCAAAATGGTGGTGAAAACCACGTCCGTGATATATCTCTCAGAGACAGAAAGAAAAAGTTAATTATTGCTTGCTGTGCATAAAACATGTGCCTGAGCGAGCAGATCCCGGTCTATTTGTCTCTCAGGCTGTGTACCTTTCATATCAGTTCCCAGTCTGTCTTACTGTATATGTTAATGATGGAGGGAGCGAGAGAATTTAAATCTCATACCGGGAGACCGATGCAGCTCGTATGCTAATACACGCGTAATAGTGACCGATGAGTCTTCATCTATAATAAAACAGCTGACCATTAGATGCTCCGACTCGTAGCTTAGCTGCGTCAAGGTCAGATCATATTCCAAACAGCTTTTACCAAGCAAACACTCGCGCAAATATTTCTCACATAAATCTGTCTCGGGAGATCAATGAAAGAAGCCAATAAGTAAAGACTGAAAAAAAAAACAAAACAAGAATGCTTCACAAGTAATGCACGTGTGTGATTAATCATACACTCCGGTAGGTGACGTGTTAATGGATCATAGTTCTAAATATAATAGAAATGCCCTCACACACACACACACACATCCATTCTTCATAGTGTTTAATTTGAGTGACAGGACACGCACATCGATTTCTGACTTTATCCCTTTAAAACAACAGCTGTCACCACGAGAGAAAGAAAAGAGAGAGCAAGAGAGCGAGAGAAGGAATCGATGGCTACAGACTCGGGGGACGAGTGCCTAAAGATTTCCCATCAGTCTTTGCAGCCCTTGAACCAACACACACACACACAGACACACACACTCTAAACTGCCTCCTTTTAAACTGTAATAACACAGCATCTGAACCGTATAGAAATACAGTAGAGTGCTTTGCAAAAATATTGGCACCCTTCATCCAAATGTGAAAAATCCTTATAATTTAATATTTATTACAGTTCATTTCGGCCCAAATGTGTTATTTTTTTGGTTGCTTTTAAACACAGTAACATTACTACAGTACTAAAATACAAAAGAACTATTCCTCAACTTTCCAGTTTACACCAAAGATCCTATTCATACAGTAACGATGACAAGCTGTTCTTTTTTTTTTAAATAAAATAAATAAACCCTTCAGCCGAGTCTACCTGCATTTTTAGGTTAAAAAATATTAATTAAAAATAAAAAAAAAAATAAAAAATTGAAAATCGCTGTTTCTCTTGTACGATGGAAATGATCTTTTAACAAAATGTTCCGTGGCGTAAAGTGAAAAGTAAATACAATAAATAAACATAATAACGCACGCTAACACGATGTGCTAAATATTTGAATAGCTTGATTATTCGCTGTAAGGTTTTTTTTTTTTCCGTCTGGCTGCAAAACCTGGAAACAAACGACTTGAAAATAAAATCTGATCTTTGGAATGAGTACAGAATATATTAAATCTTATATCTGTGTAATCTTGCATGCTTTATCCTTTATAACCTGCTTTCCTCTATCCGTTACACACAGTTTCATTAAACTACTGAACTCGTCAAATTAAATCATTAAATAAATAAATATTCAAATGAATCGGCTAGAACCTTAATCGGCTGGAAGAAGTTTTCTTTTTTGTCCTACATTCACACCTGTGTATCACTGCCCTGATTTTACCAACCCGACCCAACACACACACACACACACACACGAGCGGTGAGCACAGCATGGGGTAGACGAGCAGCTTTGGAAACATTACGCAGAGTTTATTGCTAACTTTGAGACAGTGAAGGGCAGGAGGCAGGTATGCTCTCTCTGACACCTGTAATATAAATGGTAATAGCGCTGAGCTTTCTCTGAATCTCAAACACCGCCGCTCCAGCGTTTAGTCCACAGGAGACTCATGGGAGAGAGAGAAAGGGGAAAAGAAAAAAAAAGAAAAAAAAAAAAAAGAAGCTGAATCTTCTCCAAAAGGATGTAATGTGCACGTAACGCTTTGCCAAATTGAATTCATCCTTTATTGACATCTTGCCACGTCCCATAGAGAGTCCCAGCGTGCGTACACACGAACGCAAATCACACACGAGCTGCGGCGGCCGCTGACATTCACAAGGGCAGGCAAGAAAAACCTCATTGCCTTATTGCACGTCATTGTCACTCTTGTGTGTGCAATGAGGCTGAGCTGACCCACTGTGCATGTGTGTGTGTGTGTGTGTGTGTGTGTGTGTGTGTGTATGAAACAGAAAAAAACTAATCAAGACAAGTGTCATGCACAAATAAACACACACACATTTCGGTGTGATGAACATTTTTGTAACAAAACAAACAGATCATGCAGAGACAACACACACACACACACACACACACACACACACAGGATGCAAACAATATGTCAGAAACTGTACCCCACTGCGCACACTATTCACAGTGCTTTGTATGGTCCATCATCATCATCATCATCATCATCATCATCATCTAAGCCTAAACCTTACAGTGTTTACTCCAGCAAACTACACTACCCATAATCCTCAGCGCTACCAAGTCTGTCTGATTATTTGGTTTGATCTTGTGCTGCTGAGTTGTTTGCTCCGTCCCTGTCTGCTCGACCTCCTGCATGTTTATGTTTTTTTTTTGTTTTATTTGAGTATCCGCTGATCCTCTCGGTGTGTTTGCTTCTCCTCGTTTTTATTAAAACCCCAACCTGCACTTGGGTCTTTCTGTCTGCAGTTCATACTGTAGTGCAGAATATCCTGAAACCCCACAATGCACTGCAATACATTACTGTCCACACTGTGTACTCTGGAGCAGAGACAATACCCATAATGCACTTTTGCTGTTTGTAGAGATTAAGGAATAGATCAAATGGTAGTTCAATTTTGCTGTGAAGCTCCTAACATCCCACAATGCACTGCTTTAGGATAGAGTCCAAACAAGATAGCTGTGATGGTGCAGAATACCCATAATGCACTTTGTGGCATTTGTATGGATTAGTAACACAGAAATAACAAAATGTAGGCCAACGGGACCGGAATTCGTTGTTATGCCAACAGACAGCAGTGTATTTTGGGTCACGGAGCTTGTCTACTACATAACATGGTCTGAAGGGATTGTCTCAACATCGCTAAAACAATTCTGTAACTTGAACCGAAACGTACGATCCGATACGAGTCGATTCGATCCTCAGGATATTTAACCAAATGAAAAATAATGATGTCATTTAAAAGCTACTGATTTTAGCTAGCTATAACAGCTAGCTCTTAGCTAATAGCTATTTTAACTAGCTATAATAACTGTCAGCGTGCTCGCTATATATCGCAACTCTAAAAATGACTTTCACATATATCGTCGCTGTCGGGCGGAAACCTCGTATGTCCAAATTTTGTCAATTTCATATTTTTTCACATATCGATGCTATTGGTCAGTCCCCACGTGGGTCTGTTATTTTTACAAGTTATTAACCAATCTAAAGTCTTGAAAATAGCTTGAGCACAAATCTCATAACTCTGGACACTTTGGACACTTCAACTGTCCACCTCTTCCTCACTCCGTGGGAGAGCTTCACGGCATATTTCTCCTCAAGAAGAGTCACAACGAATCAACACGTCTTCTGAGGTAAATGTCTTCAAAACACTGGGCTCAAAGAAAAAAAAATCTTGACCCCCGCTAGTTCTGGTGCTCGTCTGAGGACAGGAATTTAGCGCAGGACAATCCACTGTAACGTGGACTAAACCCTGTGTACTGCAGATAAGGTACGGCGTTTTTTTAATTTCCTGAAAAATAACGGTTTTGGAGATACGAGGATTCCGCCTGACAGCGACGATATCTACACGCACTGAAGTGTAGGAACGCGACCTGGAGTTTATGTAAAGTCTGTCTTGATGGTGTGGAGAGAGCGGCCTATTGGAACAGATAATAAGAAACAAAGTTAATCACGAAACTCGCCAGAAAACCTCCAGAAATCCATCAGGTTGAAATTGAAACCATTGTAATGACGTCATGACTCATTAGTGTGTGAAACAGCTGGAGTCCAAGATTATCTGCACTTCTGCCCTTCTCCTTTCTCCTCCGCCCCTCCCCATCCACCCCCCGGTCCACCCCAACACCATTACAGTATCCCATAAATGAAAAATCCACACAGAGACATTACGCGCGTCTCTTTTCAATTTTGCGTGTATTACTTTCTCATAAAAACATGAAAATATTGCTTTCGAGAAAACAACGAGGGTGGAGGCGCTATCTACAACCAGATTATTAAAAATGGTATCAAGGCAGTGAAGAACTGGGGCGACATCTATTTGCCCTCTAGGCAGCACTCTGCTCTTAAAGAATGGATGTGTTTTTCAGTGCCACTGAAGACAGGCAAGGAAATATAACATTATGTTAGCAACTGCATGGCCTCTCTTCTCCAGGAAAAGCAATAATAAACAAGCAGAAATCAAATAAATAAGCAAATAAATAAAATGGGCAGAGCGGGCCATGGCAGTCATCAGTTATCTGTGAAGGTTTAATAGAATGTCGCGGATGGAGAGAGGGAGATGGTGGGGGTGGGGGGGTAGAGGAGAGACAGAGATAGAGAAAGGAAGAGAGAGTGAGAAAGACATCAAAAGACATAAAATGAGAGAAGAGAGTAAGAGACACATGAAAGACACATACAAAGTGTGTGTGTGTGTGTGCATGTGTGAGGGGGAGAGAGAGAGAGAGAAAGAGAGAGAGAGAGAGAGAGAGAGAGAGAGAGAGAGAGAGAGAGAGAGAGAGAGAGAGAGAGAGAGAGAGAGAAAGGAGCATTGAGACAAATATAAAGAGTGATAGTGAAAGAGTGGAACATGAGACATGAGGGTTAGAGTGATGAAGACAGAAAGAAAGAACAGTGAGGAAGGGTTTAAGACAGAGAATGAGAGGAAAGAGAAAGAGAGGGTCAAAGAGAGAGGGTGCTGTGGAACACACACACACACACACACACACACACACACACACAGAGGCAGAAAAAGAGAATAATGAAGATGACAGAGTAAAAGAGAGAGACAAAGACAGAGGGAAACAGGAGAGAGAGAGAGAGAGAGAGAGAGAGAGAGAGAGAGAGTAGAAGCTGAGTGAAAGAATGTAAAGGGAGTTGGTGTAGTTTTGAAGGAGGAGTAAAAGCACATCTGTTCATTCAAGAGTTTCAGAACTAATTTGTTTTCAATCATTCATCCAGACTCGTCTGCTCAAAACCCTGGCAACATGCAGCGCTATTCCTCCTTTCTTCTGTTTTTTTTTATCACTCCATCATTCCATCCTTCTCACTCTGACTCTCGCTGCTACCTCTATTCAATAAAACCCAACTGTGTGGGTTTGTGTGTGTGTGTATGTGTGTTTGTGTGTGTGTGTGTGTGTATGTGTGTTTGTGTGTGTGTGTGTGTGTGTGTGTGTGTGTGTATGTGTGTGTGCTTTATGCCTTGTTATATACGACCTCAAAGGTCCCACTTTCTATGGTCTGTAACACAATCCCACAGTCACAGTGACAGACGCACAATAATGTGTGTGATCAGGAAAGACGATCAGCGTAACCTACTTTAATGTGATGAACACACTTAAGAAAAGGAAAGGTGAAGGGAAGGGAAAGGAAATTAAAGAAAGGAAAGAGTTACAAAAGAAAGGAGAAGTGAAGAAAATGGAATTTAAAGAAAGTAAAGGAAAAGGAAAAGAAAGTAAAGTAAAGTAAAGTAAAGTAAAGTAAAGTAAAGTAAAGTAAATGAAATAAAAGGATATAAAAATAAAGAAAGGAGAATAAAAGGAAAGGAAAGGAAAGGAAAGGAAAGGAAAGGAAAGGAAAGGAAAGGAAAGGAAAGGAAAGGAAATAAAAGAAATAAAATTAAAGAAAGGAGTAGAAAAGAAATAAAAGAAATAAAGGAAGAAAAATAAAAAAAAAGAAAGGTGAGGATTATAAAAGGAAAGAAAAGGAAAGGAAATGGAAATTAAAGAAAAGAAAGGAAAGGAAAGGAAAGGAAAGGAAAGGAAATTAATGAAAGAAAAAAAGGAAAGGAAAGAGACAAAGAAAATAAATAGTGAAGGAAATGGAAATTAAAGAAAGGAAAGGAAAGGAAAGGAAAGGAAAGGAAAGGAAAGGAAAGGAAAGGAAAGGAAAGGAAAGGAATAAAATTAAAGAAAGGAGTAGAAAAGAAATAAAAGAAATAAAGGAAGAAAAATAAAAAAAAATAAAGGTGAGGATTATAAAAGGAAAGAAAAGGAAAGGAAATGGAAATTAAAGAAAAGAAAGGAAAGGAAAGGAAAGGAAAGGAAAGGAAAGGAAAGGAAAGGAAATTAATGAAAGAAAAAAAGGAAAGGAAAGAGACAAAGAAAATAAATAGTGAAGGAAATGGAAATTAAAGAAAGGAAAGGAAAGGAAAGGAAAGGAAAGGAAAGGAAAGGAAAGGAAAGGAAAGGAAAATGGAAGCAAAGGGGAAAAAAATGAAATGAAATGAATTTAATGGAGAGGGAAAAAATAAGGGAAGGAGAAGAAAAGGGAAGAAGAGGGGAAAAAGTAAAAGACATGAAAGAAAATGAAAGGAAAAGGAAAAGGGAAGGTAAAGAAAGAAGAAAGGAGAGGGGAAGGAAAAAAAAATAAGAATAAGAAAACGGAAAAAGAAAAATAAAACAAAAGAAAAAGGGCCTGTGGCTTTAAGAACATCTCTGGAGCAGCAGTACAACAGATAAGCACACGTTCTGTCTCTTTACCTCCTCACACAATCCTCCGTTTCCTCTCTTCCTGTCCAGAGCGGTTTTAGCAGCCTTCACTCCCACATCTGTAGATGAACAGCACTTGTCTACTGATGCCACCTGAAGCAGATGTGTGTGAACACTTCAGAGAATATTAATGCGGAATGTGTGTTTCCTGCACCTACAGAGCCACGCGCGTCACCTGCTACGCCAAACTATCTTCCCATCAGGTAATATTCAGCAAAGCGCTTCTTATAGTAGCAAGGGCTGATGGGAAATAAAATTCAATTCATCACTGCCATCTGTTATCTCTGATACCCAGCGTGTAGGGCTGTGTGTTTGTGTCTGAGCTCTGGTGCTTCCTTCGTGTGTGTTAATTTACTTTGTGCTTCTCTTATCAGAGCAGTGGATAAAGGCCTTGGAAAAGATTTTCTCGCATGCTCTTTCTTTTTCTTCTGCTCACATCAGCACCAGAGATGAGACCAGAGACTGACGTGTGTCCGTCAGGATATTAAAGGATGCTTAACACCTGAGCGCCGTATTCCACAACGCACGTGTCGTCCAATGCTTCCGATTTCCCGCGTTTCAGATCGCCAACATAGCTGGAGGTACGAGCTGGAGAACCAATAATGGCTGAAATCAGATGAGTGTTCCTGTCATGTTTAAAGCTCAATCGGGTCTGCTCTACATACGTGTGTGTAAAATATGAGTCAAAAACCTTCAGGAGTAGGATTTATGCCTATTTACCCCCGGACCTGCTCGTCTACGGGTTATTTCACACTTTAATGTATTTAAAAAAAAAAAAAGGAAACAAGACTCATGCGTCACCACACGTGGTAATCATTACAGCACTCTTAGCAGTCCAGGTTACACACACACAAACACACACACACACACAGACAGTGTGTCTAGCTCTCCACATGTTTAAAGAAAGCTTATATTGCTCTGTAACGGTTATGACTGATTTAATTACTGCAATGAAACTAATAGGAAATCAGTGTAATTATGAGGAAGGCCTGGACTCGCCATTAGGGTTAAATATACTGAATACAGCACAGTTCAAGTTCTCAGTAAAATTGTAGACTAAATTTTCATTCATTCATTCATCTTCTACCGCTTATCCGAACTACTGTGCCTCGGGAGCCTGTGCCTATCTCAGGCGTCATCGGGCATCAAGGCAGGATACACCCTGGATGGAGTGCCAACCCATCACAGGGCACACACACACACACACACACTCTCATTCACTCACGCAATCACACACTACGGACAATTTTCCAGAGATGCCAATCAACCTACCATGCATGTCTTTGGACCGGGGGAGGAAACCGGAGCACCCGGAGGAAACCCCTGAGGCACGGGGAGAACATGCAAACTCCACACACACAAGGCGGAGGCGGGAATCGAACCCCAACCCTGGAGGTGTGAGGCGAACGTGCTAACCACTAAGACACCGTGCCCCGGCCTAAATTTTCAATTAAAAAAATAAATAAATAAAAAAATAACAACGTTATCTCTGAGAAATTCTATCCAAAGAAACAGACAAAAAAAATAATAAAAATAATTAAATAAATAACAGTATTCCTGAATCATTCATGTAAAGGGAGGAAAAACTATAGGTTTCATTCATTTGAAATATTTGTGGAGGAATATTTCATTTTGAAAATTCACAAAGGGTTTACAATAAAAATACAAAATAAAAATAAGAATCTACAGCTGATCCGAGTCTGATTCGTTTCTTTACTTTTGCAAGCCATGTATATTTGTAGACAGATTTGTTAGTGAGACAACAAAAGGAAAGCCCTGATACCTAAAAAATAAATACATAAATATACAAAAAAAAAAATAAATAAAAATCCGTGAGTGATAAGAGCCGGCTCCAGATCAGCCACACGTCCTTGTGAAAAGTTTTAATGTG
This sequence comes from Tachysurus vachellii, assembly GCF_030014155.1. Taxonomy (NCBI): domain Eukaryota; kingdom Metazoa; phylum Chordata; class Actinopteri; order Siluriformes; family Bagridae; genus Tachysurus; species Tachysurus vachellii. The sequence goes on from NC_083481.1 coordinate 14,760,612, forward strand.
ACAAACTGCAGAGCTTCTCTTTAAGGTAACAGGCTGACGATGTGTTGTGTGGAGGTGACTGTGTGAATGTTTTCAGGCCTGCACTGTGAGACTGACAGTCTGGTAATTACTCTGTCATTATTTATGTCTGTGTGAAAGCATAGCAACAGCCTAATAAGCCTAATACACTGGTGTCATGCTGAGCCCTGGCATTAACCTCGGGCTGACAGCGTCAGTTTACTCACACACAGACACAAATTGCCAGGGTCAGAGATCAATACACACAACACACAACACGCGAGATGACTTCCGCAACTGTTTAGCGTTCAAGACTTTTTTTGTTTTTTTTCCTGTGGACGTTTTTGTAGTGTATGTGTGCGCAAGCTTGATCGCTCTTGTGTTTAGGAACACATGCTAACGCGCACGTCGGTGTACATGCACGTCTGCGCACGTCCGCGTGTCTGCATGCGGATGGAAAGTTGCATGGGGTCCGGTTTTGTGCGCAGGTTGACGGGTGATGCTGAGCGTGCGCCGGCCCGGGCCGTGATGCGTTAAGCATATTAACTATCCATTTACAGTTAAAGCAGCGGGACCAGGCTCAGCGGGCGCACACTTAATCACGCCATTCAGGAACCTTATTAGAGAACAATTACTAAATGGCAAGCCTCGTAATTCATAAATCATTCAGCCAGACGACTAAGGAAAATGAGAATGGCATTTCGCAGCAAATCTCACGCACGCGCCACAACGTCTCATGCGTATTCATAAGGCAGGCCAGGGGACTGAGAGGGACTGCTGCTACATCCGTCCTCACGCTGACAGACGGATAATAAAACAGAACACCAGTTTTTAACAGAAGAGTGGTTTTAATGCACCACTAAGGCAACAGCAGGGTGTCTTATTATTATAGCCCGTGTTAAAGGACAGGGTTATGATTGTTAAACGTAGCTGTAGTCTAGTTTAGATCGGTGTAAGACGTAAGACTGTGTTGTGCTCCGTTTCGAGTTTTTTTTTCTTTCCCTCCTTCATCCTCAATCTATTTCTGATCCTCCCTGTAGACTTCACCCTTTGCGGTGCCCTTTTTGCGGCGGAGCGTCCGCTAAAGTGTCACTTGATAGACATCTGTCACACCTCATCTCACTCATCTGCTCTCTCTCTCTCACTTTCTCTTTTTTTTTTTTGTCACCTCTTCAGGCAACTCTGAGCATATGTGAGACACCGGGCTTGAGGGAGAGGTCGACCGACACGTCTCTCTTTCTGTGCCTTACATCTTTCTCATAAAACACAGCACAACTTTATCAGTACCAATAAAAAATAGCTTGTAAACATCTGGACCTGGGTCTGAGAATAAAACCCTGCAGCTCTCTGATGGACAAGCAGCCATACAATTTCTCCTTTAACAAGAAATCAGCTCTCAGAAGAAAAGGACAAAAGGTAAGAGTAGAGGAATGAAAATCCACATCATCAGTGCCGAGCACCTCTACTTACTCCGAGTGACAGAAAGCCTGTTGTTCAGTCCGTGAACAGCACTCGGTCCTGTCTTTTGTCCACGCAGAGGACGACTCGGCTGGCGTTAAGTGACCGCATGAAGGACAGGAAAGTGCCTAAGAGCGTCTTCTTTTCAATCACGATGATACACAACAGCCTGCCTTCAAACTGGAGTCAAGGGCCACTAGCTTCCTACTGGATAAAGGCTACGGTCGAGGATGAAGTGTCAGTCAAACTCGGAAAGGCCCTCTGGGGCTCGATTTAATTATCTGAACTCTCTGTGTCTGGCTCTCAATCTAAAACAAGCAAGGAGCTTCCAAAGAGGAAACACACACACACACACACACACAAAGACTCGACAAAAGGAAAAAAAAAGATATAATGATGTCTGTAAATAAACTCGTACATTCTGTGAACGTCTGTAATGATTTTTAACTACAATAGACACAACAAGACCAAAAATAATCCTTTACACAGAAGACGAGGATCATAAAGTCATAAACCAACAGCTGACGACGTCTCCAACGATGTCTCCGTGATCATTATCTATTATTATCTGCCACGCAGCCGTGTTGCTATGATGTCACCTTTGCATTATGTGTATTCTTAAATCATTATTAAATCTCATCATTTATTTATTATGTCCATTATACCAACTAGTGATGGCTGGAGTTTATTGTGTTTATTTTTTTTTTCTTTCTGTTACACGATCAATAAAGCACTTCAATCAAAGACGGCAGACGAAGGGAAGAGTGAGACGTTTCTTAAGTCTACAAAGAAGCAGAGAGAAAGAAAGAAAGAAAGAAAGAAAGAAAGAAAGAAAGAAAGAAAGAAAGGAAGGTGAAATAGCGTCCTTGATGGATTGTGGGATCGTGGAAATATGACAATATTTTGAAATAATCATTTTAAACTTTAAGACTTTAGACTTTAATGTGAAGATTTCAAACTGTGATTGATGACTAAAAATTATAAGTTGTATAATAACTACAGCACAAACACATACACATAAACACACACACACACAAACACACACAGAGAACACACGTGCACACACATACATAAACAGAAACACACACAGAAAACACACACATACACACACACACATGCACGCTCACACAAACACACACAAGCACACACAGAAACACAAACACACACAGAAACACAAACACATACATACAGTAGAGAAACACACACACGCATGCACACAAACACACACACACAAAAACACACACACACACACACACAAACCATTCACACACACAAACACACACACTCGCACACACAAACACACAGAGAAACACACACACAGAAAACACACACACAAACACACACACATGCACGCACACACAAACACACAGAAACACATACACACACACACATACACAGAGAAACACACACACACACACACACACACACACACACACAGAGAAACACACACAGAGAAAACACACACAAACACACACACATGCACGCACACACAAACACACAGAAACACATACACACACATACATACACAGAGAAACACACACACACATGCACACACAGAGAAACACACACACAGAGAAAACAAACAAACACACACACGCACGCACACACAAACACACAGAAACACATACACTTACATACACAGAGAAACACACACACGCATGCACACACACACACACAGACACACGCATGCACACACAGAAACACACATTACCCTTTTTACTGTACAATAGTTCATGTGCTTGAGATATTATTCTAGATAAAAATACTGTATAAAGAAATAATCCCAAGGTCTGGTCGTTTGTATTGCCGAGGTTAATTCACGGTACAGAGCGTTAGGTGATCCTAATTAGTGTCCTTATTTCAGTTTAAAAAAAAAACCTTGAAATCCTTTAAACCGTGTCAAAGTCACTTTAGAAGTGAATGACATGGCCACTGATGACTAACACTGATGTGCTGCGGTAACTTTGAGCACTCAGGCTCTTAGCAGAGGAAAGTGAACACAAAACAACATCTTTAATCTCAGTCTCATTAGCTGGAGTGACTCTTATGAGTCAGATCACCTTTGTGCTCTTTTATTTAAATATCTCATCATATCTCCTGCAGATCTCATGTTTTCACTTTGTCTCTCCGAAGCATTCGATCCTTCGATGTCTTTTGCCTTCCTTCATCTTTCTTCCTTCATGTTTCTTGTGACTTTGCTAAACAAACCAGCAAAGCTAATCTGCATTCTCCAGGCTATGGACTACAGGCACGCGTTAGTGTGAAAGACTTGAGTAATCGATATCGAAAAACACAGATCTACACAGTTCAACAGACCAGAATAATCAATCAAGCAGCGTTGTGTGACTCTGCCCTTGCAACGCTGCATGTTCCTGTGCCATGCAGGCGAAGATTGCAAATCAGAAAGCTTAGAGCTCTTTCAGGGGCTAATTTGTGCCTGGAAAATTGCTGCTTAATATTTAATCAAGGCCTAAATTATGGACATTTTGTACTGTAAATCAGGGAAGTCATGTGAAGTCTGAGTGAGTGTTAAGCATTAGGAGGGCCGTTCCTGCTGAGCACATTAAACTTTAGCACTGACGCTCTTCCTCGCTGACATGATTTGTGTCGAGGTGACATCATCTAACTGCCAATAAGTGGGATTTGGCACGGGAACCGCGCACCTCGGCTGGAGGGAGGGCGACGGGTGCTAATAAAAGCCACACAATGAAACAGAATGACACCCATTCGAGTTAAGAGCGAGAGCCGGCTGGGACTTGGCAGCCGTATGGGGTGGACCGCTTGCATGTTTGAAGAGGGTGATAAAAGGAGCTCTTATTGTGTGTAAAAGCTGCCAGGCTGGCACGACGATAAATCAGTAGAGAGGAGCGAGACGCATCTTCGGCTGCCGGTCAGACCCCAGGAGAGAGTGCCTGTACATAACACAGTGTTTAATCGATACAGGAACGCCCTCTCTACCACTCTAACACTCATCCACAGCTACTCTCGCTCCCTCGTTCACATTTCTCTTTGGCTGGGATTCCTAATGCCTGTCTCTACTTACACCGTGATGACGCTGGGCTTTCGGGAGATTCTCTGTTTTTGCTTGTTTTGATTTCTGGTATTAGTGATGTTCAAATAAACATTGTGGCTAGGAAACGATCGAACATCGTACGAGATCCGAACTGGTACGAGATCCTAGTTATCAGTTAGGATATAAAATGCATTATATATATATATTAATATATATATATTTCAGAGAACATCAGCACAACACAATATCATCAGACACAACAAGCTAGCTCTATTTTGTTTTCAGGTACGTTTTATAAATATTTTAGCGACGTGATGTTCTGCATACGTGCAGCATAAGACCGACTGTGACAGCGGTAAGACTCTCACCTCGACGGGGAACCTCCTGCCATTGATGCTGTGCTCTGAGCCTTCTGAACCGTTGCTCTGACCCCAGTGGAACTCCACCTTCTCAGCTTTAAAGCGACCCGGCAAACCCGCACCTTGAATAAAGTAGTCGTCCTTCAGCAGGATGGCCACTGATAAGAAGATAAATAAAGAGAGAGAAAGAGAGAGAGAGAGAGAGAGAGAAAGAGAGAGATTGAGCAGGTACAATGATAAAACCTCTATTTGCTTTCCATCTGAAACAAAGAAAAGAAGGATTTGTGCTCCGTCTGAAAAAGAGATGCGGATTAAGGCACACTTTTAGCAGGTATTACAATATTACATGTATTACAGTCTTTCCCGTACTGATTAAATTTCAGAATGGGTTCCACTTTATCCCGCTCACACACTGGAGATTTCTGCCCCAATTTATCATAAGCGCTGTGCAGAAACGAGCGTCCCGGCGTCGTGCATCGCTGACACAGGAGAGGCTCTATTAATATGACTGTGTGTGCACCGAAGGTCAGCAAACTTCACATCAAACTTCTTCACGACGAGAAACGTTGATGCGGTTATGAGAAATACCCGAGGCTTTGCGAGGCTTAAACAGACATACGAGACAAACAGAAAGCGCACCCGCTGAGCAAATACAGCTCTTTATGAGTTCTAGCCGTACTCTATTTTAATACACAGATGAGAATGATTGAAACTTATCAAGATAGAGAGGATAGAAAGAGAGAAAAATATTACCTCCATCTCTCGCTTTCTCGATCTGATTTTATTTACGTTTTGAAAATGGTGATTTTTATCCGAACTGATTTAGCGGTGATGCAGAATCCAATCCAGGATGATATAGTAACTGAGCTAGTGTTTGAATCGTACAGAAACTTATACGGATCCCAAAAGCAGACTTTCTTTATTCTACTGAACGTTAGGGATCGTTATAACTTTTTGCCGCCAAAACAGCCCTGAGTCGTCGAAGCATGGACTCTCCAAAAGTGTGCTGTGGGATCTGACATCAAGATTGTGAGCTGGGGTCTCCATGGATCTGACATGGATGGATGGATGGATGGATGGATGGAATCATTATTATCCTGCTAAAAGAGGCTGCTGGCGTTGTCCCGGTTTTCCTTCCTTTACGCACTTTTGCTAGGTATTACCCAGTGCATCCTGGGAACACCTCACAAGACCTACTGTTTTTAAGACATCTAGCCATTACAATCAGGCCCAGGTCAAAGTCTCTCAGATCCTTACGCTTGCTCAATTTTCTTTCCTTGAGCACTGACTGTTCACTTGCTGACTAATTTATCCTGCTGTAACCAAATAACACACACACACACACACACACACGCACACACATTATATATTTATGAAGAAAAAAAAAAGCATGTCTGCTTGTGCTTAATTATGGACATTACTCAGTTATCCTTCGAGAGTTTCTAGCTGAGACAGATGATGTTGCTTCTAGAGTTACTAGAGCATCTATTCAAAAAAAAAAAAGTGCTGCATTTACAATTTAAAGCAAATAAATATGACCTTCGGATGTCTAGTCTGCTCGAATGTATCCGAGATTTTTAATTTC
>NC_083481.1:14772023-14787023 GCF_030014155.1 Tachysurus vachellii
AATCTCCAGAGAGCTCATGGTTTTTAACACAGCAAATATTAACAGTGCAAATGCGAAACACCTTCATGACGTGCTCGTGCCTGAGGGATAATCTGCTTCTCTCTCAATTAGCGCCATTCTCTCAGCTGCACACATGCTGCTGACCCTGAAGCTGCCCCCAATCGACAGAAAAGAGGAAGAGGCCATGGTGCAATTTGCAACAACAGCAAGCAGCTGTTCGTGTGAAAGTTTCTCCGTAGAGCGCTTTCGGAGACGTGCGGCCGAGGCGGAGATCGTCTCGCAGCACGAAGCCTGTTTCGGTAATGAAGAGGAAGTAAAAGGACAGAATGAACGGATGGGGGATAAACTGTCAGCCTGCATAATGCAGCATCGTTGTTAATTTATTGTTGTCATTTTGCTGCTGCAACGTTTCTTTCCTGGTGAAAAGTTAGTGTGATGGTGCAACAGTTCCTGATATATATATATATATACATGTTCAATTACCTGTGCCTTCCACCAATCGCTTTCCATATTTGGTCAAAGCTTCCTGTTTTTTGCGAATATCGTCCTCTCTCTCTCTCTCTCTCTCTCTCTCTCTCTCTCTCTCTATATATATATATATATATATATATATATATATATATATATATAAAAAATACTATCTCTTTCTGTTTCCATAGTTATTCATTATATAGTTAATCATTTCAGTACTCTTTCTATTTTCTGAACTACAGAAGAAGCAGTGTAGCTAGTTTAGATTACCCAGAATTCCTCATGTTTTTTTTTTTTTTGGCGGCAACAAGTCTGGTCTTGTCTCTGTTCACACTTCCGAGTCTCAAGCAGACCCGATCGGCAGCGTTGATGCCGTGTGTGTCCGTTTTTTTGATGGATTAACACAACCTATGTGTTGACCCCTGCTTAGTGTTTTCCTACAATGACTACTGAACACAAAAAATAAATAAATAAATAAAAAAACAAGTAGGCGGAGTAAAAAAACATCAACGGCAACCAAGAGTGGGTGGAGTCAACATTTCTACAGAAGTGTGAGGATGAGGCATTGAAAACCTCACTCGGTCATCACTCGGCTACATAGCTTTAGTAGAAGCAGTAAATAGAAAAAACAGGAACAGATGTAGTAGTAATGTATCTCAGTACTTTAGCATTTAAACAAAAAAAAGCCCTTTTGCAGGATTTTCTAGCCAAAACATCTGTCAACAAACTAGTAATTAAAAATGTGCCATAAAAGCTGAACTACCCTCACAAACATGCCTCAAGTACACACTGTCTCAAAGTCCTGCCCTTCATCCCTGAACCTCCATGTTAGAAATAATGATGGTTCTGGAGTCCTGGATTTAGGTTAATAATTTATTTTCTCACCCTTAGCAACACTTTGACACATGGGTGGGTGGCAACCAAGTAATCACTGGAGTGGAGAAAACTTTACAGCATCGTGTTTTTTAAAAGTTTTTACAGGCTGTTTTTTTCTCGCGTGAATTAGTGACGAGTGGTAAACATGCTTCACCAGTCTAAAGGGCTCTTTGGTGAAAATGATTGATTCTTGGCCATGTTTGATAGCTGAAAGTGCCAGACTCTGTGATCTGGCTTATGACGCTATCATTTTTATGACTCAGACATGACTTATGCGTTCAGGTTGTCCAGGGTTTGTATTCATACAAAGTCTAAGAATGATCTCCGAGAGCTGCTAATTTAGCTTAAACATTTCTAACTAGGAATCTTATCTTCAGAGTGATTCAGGAACCAATCTCAGAGCGACTCTGAACAAGGAGAATACAACAACTTTTAGATTAGAGAGGAGGCGGGGCTTAACCCTGTTGCTAGGTATGACATATTCTTTTGAAAACTGTGATTGGTTGTCTGATAAAAAAAAAAAAATATAGGAAGACTTTTAAAATCTGGTCTATTATAAGCCTTTACTTTGTCTCTATGTTAAGATATTTGAGTCTATATCGTGTAGGGATTACGTTCGTAACCGATCATATTAGAGATGTTCAAACATCTGTATGTTATAAATGTAATGTAAATGTAAACATCATGTAAACACAGAGCAGAAATGTCATAGAGACAAATTCTAACATTTCTGCCGCTATGGCGTTTCGGAGGTGTTAGTGTGTCTAAATGACATAGCGGCAGCATATCGTCGCTGTCAGGCGGAATCCTCGTATCTCCAAAACTGTTATTTTTCAGGAAATAAAAAAAACGGCGTACCTTATCTGCAGTGCACAGGGTTTAGTCCGCGTTACAGTGGATTGTCTTGCGCTAAATTCCTGTCCTCAGACAAGCACCAGAACTAGCGGGGGTCAAGATTTTTTTTCTTTGAGCCCAGTGTTTTGAAGACATTTACCTCAGAAGACGTGTTGATTCGTTGCGACTCTTCTTGAGGAGAAATACACCGTGAAGCTCTCCCGCGGAGTGAGGAAGAGATGGACAGTTGAAGTGTCCAATGGAGTTATGAGATTTGCTCTCAAGCTATTTTCAAGACTTTAGATTGGTTAATAACTTGTAAAAATAACAGACCCACGTGGGGACTGACCAATAGCATCGATATGTGAAAAAATATGAAATTGACCAAATTTGGACATACGAGGTTTCCGCCCGACAGCGACGATATATATAAATCTATATATAAATATGATCAGATCCACCGGTAATCCAGGAGCCGTCTGGGGTCCATCAGGGATGTTACAGAGCTCACACCCACCTGATTTCTAACACACTTGTTCTCTATCACTTTCTCTTCTTAAACCACTTAATTGTATGTTCTGGCCCAATCTGGACATTTTCATCTTAGCTTTTCATCTTCTCCATCTTTGTTTTTTGACCTGTTTTTTCTTCTATTGCTCAGTTTGCACCTTGACTCTGCCTGCATTGAACTGAACTTACCGGACCTACTTCATCATTCCTGATGCCCTACCCCTGGTTAAAGCCCCGTTGCCTGGTGTATGCATGGACAGCCTGTGACACAAGGGAGTGCTGTCAATGTGGCCGCATAGAGACTTTCACACCATCTTTGAACCACTGTTGTGCTCGAGTCTTCATCAGCAATCATTTGAAGACTTCGGCAGGAAGGAATTAGCATTGGGTTTGTGGTGAACTGGGAAATTGTGCTGACTCATTAGTTCCTCAGGAGCTCTTGGTTGCTTTATTCCACTTGACTACAAACTGTTGTAGAAAAAACATTATGTACGTTGACATTATTTACTGTCCAGTGTCACGCAAATGTGGATGAGGTTCCCTTCTAAATCTGGTTCCTCTCAGAGTTTCTTCCTCATATCATCTCAGGGAGCTTTTCCTCACCATCGTTGCCTCTGTCTTGTTCATTAGACATATATTAACACAAACATAGTTTTTTTTTGTATAGTCACTAGACAACAGAAATTGGATGTGGTAGCTCAGTGTTTAAGGGGTTCGACTACTAATCGGAAGGTCATTGGTTCGAATCCCAGGTCCACCAAGTTGCCACTGCAGGGCCCCTGAGCAAGGCCCTTAACCCTCAATTGCTCAGGTGTATAAACTGAAATAAAAAAAAATGTAAAAATGAGACTCCAGTTTGGATGCACCTCTGTTGCAACACTGACTCTTGTCAATTGATCCAGACAAAGAGTGTGTGTGAGAGAGAGAGAGAGAGAGAGGGACAGAGAGAGAGAGAGAGAGAGAGAGAGAAAGATGGAGGGAGCATAAGCAGCAGGTGCATTCCTGGGTATCGGAGCACTCAGTGTTGGATATCTGAAGGATTTATTGCAGCTCCATCCATTAGGCCTCTGGCGCTGGGGCCATTGATGGAATGGAGATCTTGTAGCTGTTCCTTTCTTGCAGTAAAAAAAGTGCCTTAATCTGATGAACACACTGATCAGTGCTCAGAGAGCGAGAGAGAGAGAGAGAGAGAGAGAGAGAGAGAGAGAGAGTGGACAGTGTATGGTGTGATAGCTGTAGGGAACAGAAATGCTTAGATATAAAAACACTGTACTGTTAAGTAGTGCATTTGTAGCCATCAGTCAGGAAGCGCTTACTGTTCACTTTTACTACAAGCCAGATGTAGAGTCGAACATGTGGGTCAAAGTGGGTCAAACATTCAAAGTTTGATCAACTCAAGTAAAAATTCAAACACTGCCAGAAACTTTCACACCTTCTCTCACATTCTCATTATCCAAACTTGATACGTTTTTAATTAAACCCCCCAAAAAACTGCATCTGTTATAAAGAAAAACGCCCTTAATAATTTTAGGAACGGTAATAAAATTTGATTAGATTTTTTAATAGTGTTTTAATAGTGATTTAAAGACACCGTTATAGGGTGTGGCTACAAAAACAGCCGGCTTAAATGAAAAATAAATTGTAAAAAAAAAAGTGGGCGGAGTCAAGGTTTCTATTTTAGTCACAGGATTTGAAGACGTCCCACACAAAACAGTAACAGATGTAGTTGTAATTTATCTCAGTAGTTCGGTACTAAAAAACTCATTGCGCAGGATTTGCTAGCCCAAAACATCTGTCTTGCTCATACGCATCGTCGTTCGTCGCACTAAAAAATAAAGAAGGGAAAAAAAAATGGACAAATTAAATAAAATAATACAATGTGCAAATGAGAAGTGTTTGGCAAAAGAAAAGATTTTATTTCGAACATGAATATCCTATTGCTCGCTCGAGACACAAAACCCTCACTACTACTATTCATGCAGTTTTATATAAGTGGTGCTTTGCCTCAAATACCAGCCCCACTTTCTCTGATTACATCAATAATTCAACCTAATGACTGAAGCAGCCTAGGCGGCCACGCTGGTGATGGGATCAAAGACACCGAGGCAGACCCATGCTGGGAGACAGAGGTTTACGAGCTCATCACCGTCATCACCAAGGACACGATCAGCATGATGCTCATTACACACATCACAAACAATGTGACCAAAAATATTCCCAATCAAGCGGCGCAGCAGATGCACATCCAGTGACTGGCACAATTTTAAATCATTACTAAGCAGCGAGAATCTCTCGGTCTAATCTACCGTTTCGAACGTTTATCACCGGGGTACGATTCATGTAGAGGAACGTCATGAAGCTACACAATGAGATGGACGTCTGGATGTATCTTTGGTCTGTGTTTCGTTATGCTGTACTGTGCGATCGCTTCAAATTAGGCTGGATCACGGTAAGAATCAAAGGACAGGTATACAAGACAGTAGTGAGGGTTAGAGACTGTATTAGTGAGGAAAAGACGAGGCAGAGATGGAGGTAGCAGAGATGAGGATGTTGAGGTTCTTTTTAGGAGTGACGAGGATGGACAGGATTAGGAACGAGCACATCAGAGGGACAGCTCAGGTTGGCTGTTTTGGGGACAAGATCAGAGAGGACAGATCAGAATCAGAATCAGAATCAGAATCAGAAAGGTCTTTATTGCCAAGTATGTTTCCACATACAAGGAATTTTTTCTAGTACAGGAGCTCCACAGTGTAAACATGTAGCAATGGTAAGACATGAACATATAAATAATAGACAGTTGTATGTGCAAATTGTAATATAAGTGTGCAAATTGAAGTAAAGATGTGCAAATTCAAATATAGATGTGCAAAATAAAATATAAAATATAAATGCGTAATTGAGATGGTTTGGACATGTACAGAGGAGGGAGATGGTTATATTGGTAGAAGGATGTTGGAGATGGAGCTGCAAGGTAAGAGGACAAGAGGAAGGCCAAAGAGGAGATATATACTGTAGATGTGTTAAATGAGGACATGGAGGTAAATGGTACGAGAGTAGAGGATGCCGAGGATAGAGTTAGGTGGAAACTGATGATTCGCTGTGAAAGCCGAAAGAAGAAGAAGAAGCTCCATGTCTTTCGTTCCATAAATAATATGACGCTACGTTACAAGCCGTGATGCTTTAGCGAATGCGAACGTGAAACAAAACATCGAGCACTAGATCGATATCATAGCTACACGTGATTGTTTAATCCTTAAATAATGAATCTTAAATAATCTAGTAGTTATTAAATGGCTTTCTATTCAATATTTATTACTATGCATTACAATATTATTTCTGATACAAAAGTTTCTTCGCTCCATTTTAAAACCTGATAGTTTGAGGAAATTGATTGCTTTGAATCATTTAAGTTCATTAACTCAAATCATTTACGTATAAACTTTCTTTCAGTCTCTTTGATTACTCGGGTATTTATTATTATTATAACTTAAGTGTTTATTGCATTAAGTTAAATGAAACTGAATCTATTAAGTTGGGTATATTTATATCCAGTGTTTATGCTAACAGAATTAAAATGTATTGAAGTGTTTATTTGAATTTATTTTATTTTATTAATGGCAATGAACAAATTAAGAGTAGAAGTACATGTACAAGTAAATACATGTATTTATATTTGAGAGATTAGAGCATTATTATTTGACTATACTTGTTTTTTTATAAACAAAACTATTTCGTGTGTTTGAAGATGGTTTCGTGTTTAAATACGCGTCTTAGCTTCCTAACCGTAATCGACCTGACTCTGGATAAAAGACTCTGCTATATGAAACAATGGAATTGTGAGACCCAGAATAAGATAGATATCAGCACTTTTTGGAACACAATTTCTGCTAGACGTGCAATTTATCGTTCACTAAAACAGAATCCAAAGAAGTTTAAAAAAAACCTTTTGCTGACTTGAGCATCTTTCTGACGACGTGTATGTAAGTACAATGGGAATTTAGATATTTTAGGAGCAACGTACAACACGGACACCTGTAGCCTCGGCACGCTTCACCGTCTTCGAATGATCCTTAAGGAATGTCGGTGAAATGAGCTAAAGTGTTTTTTGACTGGAGGAATAAACGAGTGTCGTCCCTCAGCAGCCGTCGCACATCCCCCATCCCTCCAAGCCCTTCCTCTCCTCTTCTCTACAGCCACCTTAGTTATGACGAGTGCTACATGGCGTTAGCGGTTTGTTGTCTGAAGCGCGGAGGTGGATGGACTAAAAATAGCCCGTCTCATGCAGTGTCATTCTGTGTTAATTAGAAGAGGCGTGTGTGTGTGCGAGCGTGTGTGTGTGTGTGTGTGTGTGTGTGTGTACATGAGTTGTGGGTTTGGACCCCTTCAGAGAGAGAGTTGACAGGACTGGCTGAAGAGCCACACTCTGTCGGCGCACATTTCACAGCTGTCGCACATCAGCTCATTCTCACACACACACACACACACACACACACACACACACACACACACACACACACACACACACACACACACACACGTCTTAGCAATTCTGTGAGATCCTTCAAGTGATTGAAGGAAACAAAAGCTTATTAAAATCTAAAAGAAAAAAGATTATTATTATTATTTTAATAAATAAATTAATTAATTAAAAAACTTTTTTTGACCAGCCATACATCTTATTTGGTCTCCACCAACCCACTCAGACATTTAACCACAAACATACACACATACACACACATGTGCACAAAAAAAAGACAAAATTTTATATATATATTTAATATTTATATATATTTAATATTTATATATATTTAATATTTATATGCTGTGTAAAAAAGTATACACAAGTACACAAACTCTAAATTCAATCTGTGCCTGCCAGACACACAGACAAACACACACACGTTCACACACACACACACACACACACACACACCCCACCTCAGACACTCACGTCTCATCTCCCCCTGTCACTCTCACACTGATACACCCTCTGCTCCACAGAGACTGATGCTTTCTGACCATCAGACAAGCAACACTCCCTCTACCCTTCACCACCTACACACACACACACACACACACACACACACACACACACATCACGTTCTTTTTGCAACTCACAAAGCCTCAGAGGAACTCCAGCAAACACAAAGAGCAAACTTTAAACACATTAACAAATCCTCTAGGTAACACTCCAAACTAATTATGTAATCATCATTAATAACCACAATCTTTTAGCAATTTAGACGGTAAACAACTTCCACTTACAGAGAACAAAAAGAAAGACGTTAATGGTACTCTCTGAAACAAAAAAAAAAGAAAAGGAAAAAGCGTACTCCCACCCATCTCTCTCTCTCTCTCTCTCTCTCTCTCTCTCTCTCTCTATCAGTAATGCTGTTATTTTAGCTACATGATGGGGAAAGGACTCATTAAGCTCATCTTCCAAACACACGTCTGCTTTCAGATAGCAGAGCGGTGCCATTTATCTACTTAAACCTTATGTCAGCATTCAGCGTCTCTCTCTGCAACTCACTGTGTGTGTGTGTGTGTGTGTGTGTGTGTGTGGTGAAGGGTAGAGGGAGTGTTGCGTGTCTGATGGTCAGAAAGCATATATCTCCGAGGAGCAGAGGGTGTATCAGTGTGAAAGTGACAGGGCGAGATGAGACGCAAGTGTCTGATGTGAGTTGTGTGTGTGTGTGTGTGTGTGTGTAACATGTGTGTGTTTTAAGCAGCACATTTCCCTATAATATAAACATATAAACAAGTAATTCAGTTCATACTTAAAGCATGACTTCAGTCTATTTAAAGCAGTTATGTTATTTTGTGAAATATACATAACAATTAAAATTTATAACAGCTACGTAGTGTTAATAAAACTGCCACTGTTGGGCCCTTGAGCAAGGCCCTTAACCCTCTCTGCTCCAGGGTATTGCTGTATCATGGCTGCCCCTGTGCCCTGAACCCCAACCTCTAAATTTGGGATATGCGACGAAAAGAATTTCACTGTGCTGTAATGGAAATGCGGCGATAATAAAGGCTATTATGCTATGCTGTGCTTCGTGCCTCAAACACAAGGCTTGACTTGTAGCATGTTCTGAGATGCTTTTCAGCTCAGCTTGACTGTAACGAGTGGTTATTGTGGCCTTCCTGTCATTTTGAAGCAATCTGGCTATTTGCCACTGACCGCTTGCTGGGTTTATTGCTACTGTATAATCACTACATCGAACATTCGGTGACTCCTGACTGTGATTTTATGGACTGTACTGCTGTCACATGATTGGCTGATTAGATAACAATGTCCTATGTCCTTTGTTTGTGAATGATGATCAATTAAAAAAAGTCTCAACTAAACAACCATGGTCTAAACACAGCAGTTAAACTCATGCATCTTATACAAGACACCAAACGCTCCAGGAGTTCCACATCTCCACATTTGCCTAAACATCAGGTTAACGCAATCGTGATGAAATCCCGATTCGTGAGCCGTTCTATCACGAAATTGCTCAATAACAGCTACACGGCGCTAAAGATGGTCAGGCAAATTCATTACAAATCTAAATATACTAATATCTGTCAACCTTACATGACCGCACGTACGACTGCATTCTATTTTTTCATTACTCGCAACTGTCCTGGGTTTTCTCTTTTTCCTGAGATAAATAAAAGATAATGAAAACCCCTTGAGCAAAATAAGAGGAAATCTAATTCTAGCACCACTTCAAAGGGGCTTAACCAAGTTATAGAGGAAAAACAAAAGCAACGAAACATTCAGAGAATTAAAGAAAAAAAAAAACAAACAAAAAAAAAACAAAAAGAAAAGAAGTGCAAGTAAAAAGTGCAATAAATATCCAGAAATCGTAGCCCCGCTGGCAAAAGCTCATTTATTGAACAACGGCTTTCTATCTCAGAGACAAGCTTTTCCTCCCACACCAGCAGCCTGGGTCTGAAACCGTGCACTTGTGTTGAAGATATTGAAAATGATAATGATCCGATAGGAATTCATCGGCTTGCTGTAGATAGCGATGGTTTCTATGCAACGTGGCTTGGCTTGGTGATAAGGTGCTGGACGGAATGATGAAGCTGGAGGAGGATATCCACTGACCCTGCTCGTTCCAGGGGTCACTAAAGGTCAGATCGCTGTACGCTTGAGTCGGTAAAGGCAACGTTCATACCAACCTGATTCTGAGATTCTGAGCTCATTGATAACCAACGTGGCTTTTTGCAAATGAGTGAAGATGAAGTTGAAACAAATCGAGTGCGTCCAGTGATTAAAAGTAATTAACCGTATGATTAAAATCGGCTCAAAATACTTCCGTGTTCTGTATATAGACTCACTTATAAAGGACAGTGGGTGGTGATTTGTTGGCTGAGGCTGGGGGTTATGGTGTTTTTTTATTTATTTTTTTGGCGCTCTGCAATTTAAAGTGTGCACTCGGATGTGTCATTTCTGACCCCCCGCCGCCGGCGACGCCCGATTCCTGCTAATATGCAGTTTGAAAATGGATAACACTCCATTTAAGTTAATTCTAGTCAGTGTAGGCGGAGGAGGCGGGGTCCTGCTATAATCAGATAATGAATGCTACTCTACTCTACGCTCGATTAACAGCCCTCGAAGCAATCAGCATCTTGTGACATCTGCACTTAGTGTGTTTGGCCTTCTGAGCTGGAGGGAAGGTCCTAGAACGCTGAGATCAAGTACGTATTAAACATCTTGGAGGAATATTCGCCGCCGGCTGTTACTGACCTTTGATAACGAACTTGTGCTTGTTACACCATGAACTATTTTGCTCATCGTGTACAATAAGATAAATCACGGTCATGTGACAGAACATGGGACCTTAAAAAATATAATAATTAAGACAACTTGGGTAGAATCAGTGGTTTCTGGGACAAAACTATCATGAACTTGACTCATCAAGGGATTAACTGAAAGGCATGATAAAGTTCCTAATTCAGCTCACTAATCCACGAGGTCACGTTCAATATTTAAATCATCTTCTTGTAAATCTTCGTCGTTAATGAAAGGAAAGATTTGAAAAAAGAAAAGTCGTTTGTTTAAGAGCTCTTTTATCCCACGGGGGGCAAAATGAAGCACTGAATTCACAGATAAAAACACTGGTAAAATGTACAGAAATATGCTACAGAGATCTTCATTATCAAGCTAAAGAAACCTGATGATGAAGGATAATATATTTAAATGTGTTTGGATTTGTCCCTAATGAACAAGCCTGAGGTGACTGAGGTGACTGTGGTGAGGAAAAACTTCCTTAGATGGAAGAGGAAGAAACCTTGAGAGGAACCAGACTCAAAACGGAACCTCATCCTCATTTGGGTGACACTGGAGGGTGTGATTATAAACTGTTATAAACCCCGGAGAGTGTTATTATGAATGATCTCTTTTCTATAGTCGTAAACAATGAGACATATTCTGTATTACCGTGACATATACAGTATATAAATATATATATATTCCCAGTTAAGTCCAACTGGAAATGTTCGATGTAGAAAAAACATATGTTATGCACTGTATACTGTACAGTTGATCCAGCACATTGTAATTTTTGTCATTACCTAAAATGAGTTTAACATCCCTCTGGATCAAGTATTAAGGCAAAATCCAACAAATATGATACCTGCGTTAAGATTTCCGAGCATTAAGACTAACATAAAACGACTGCTTAGCTTTCAGCCATGATGTTGATGGGCTTCTGTCTCTGACTGAAGACTAGTAGCACATAGCACATAAACAGAAGAAGCTCTGGGCCTGTAGAGGAAAATTTCTCCACTAGCCACCTGGGACTTCATTAACAAACGCTGACGTAAAAAGCCCTGATCCAGAAACGGTGCGTTTAGCTCGAGACGCTGTGCGAATGCAGACCGTGCTGCCCAAACCAGAGCGAACAGCTGCCGACTGTAATGTCCTGCAGCATTTAACAGATGCAAAGCTTTCCTGCTTGTGCCAAGCTAATAATACGGCTCATGATTGGCTGATTGCTTTTTATACACTTTCCTTCGGTTAGGAACAGAAATGAAATTTAGGAAATGTGCAGTGATTGAAAATGCAGGCTGATCCGGGTCGGTCCTGCTAAGATACGGCGTGTAGGGTAGACGTTTCTTTCATTTTTATTCTCTCATTTCTACAAGAGAGATGGTGGTAATGATGTGGGAATAAGCAACGACTAAATCGGTAGAAAATTGGGTATACATACATACATACATACATATATATATATAAAAAAGAAAACTAAAAATAAATCGATTTAATAATACACAAATGAACGCTAACGCTCCCAACTGATTATCAGTGTTTAGAAGTCCAAAACCACTAAAGTTCAGTGATTATCAGGATTAACCTGGGACCGTTTCCTTTCCCCCCAAATCCCATAGTCTCGTTGCAGTATTATTAGCGATATTATTATCTCTGGGTGTTTCCGCGCTCTGTGTTTAGACATGTTTGTTCATCCCCTTGCAGCCGGTTGCACCAGCAGATCAGAAGTAGCCTAGTTTGAACGTACATTAATAGTTTACGAACCCCTAAAAGATTAACTAGAGTTTCAGTGAAGACTTAAGTTCTAACTTTAAATTACCTTCGTAAATAAAATAAATCGGGTCTGTGTCTGTTGTTACGGTTCATCGCCGTCGCTTTATTGTACGTTCTTTTTGACGTCTTGTTGTATTTGATCCGAGTTACGTTCAGTTTGTGCAACCGACATTTTGTTTTTAGCGTTGACGGGAAATAAGCTTCAAAATCAAGGACAAATCCATTCACCAGAGACAACCAACATAAATTAATGAGAAAGTTAGTCAGTCTAGCTAAGTCTGTCGCGTTTCCTGGAATCTCTACGTCGGCTCCATCAACTTTTTTCTCCTTTGTTCACTTTGGTGAGTTAACTACGGTGGCCGGCGAAGTGCAAAACAAATTAACAAATCCGAAAACACATTAACAAATCCGAAAACACATTAACAAGTCAGACAACCCAGAAGCGGTTGGTATAGTTTGTGAATGGAAACTTACCATCATCGGACGAGACACCATTCATTCACCTGTATATCTTTAATGACAGGTGTCTCGTCCAATGATCGGTAAGTTTCCATTCACAAACTATACCTACCGCTTCCGGGTTGTCTGAATCGGTGCACGAAACACATTAACAAATCAGAAAACACATTAACAAATCAGAAAACACAACGACATTTCAGACAACCCGGAAGCGGTTGGTATAGTTTGTGATTGGACAAGACACCTGTCACTCAAGGTATACATGAAGTTCAACAGTCTGCCGCAGGGAAAAGTTGGAATGGATGGATGGAATGGATTACTGTGGATGAATTCTGTTATTTTCTTATATTTAAACGGAGAACTTTACACATTACACATAAGATTCCATACCTGTATATCTTGAGTGACAGGTGTCTTGTCCAATGATCGGTAAGTTTCAATTCAAAAATGATACACTACAGTTTCTGGGTTGTCTGACTTGTCGTTGTGTTTTCAGATTTGTTAAGGTGTTTTGGGATTTGTTAATGTGTTTTGGGATTTGTTAATTTGTTTTGGGATTTGTTAATTTGTTTTGGGATTTTTTAATGTGTTTTCGGATTTGTTAATTTGTTTTGGGATTTGTTAATGTGTTTTCGGATTTGTTAATTTGTTTTCGGATTTGTTAATTTGTTTTGGGATTTGTTAATGTGTTTTCGGATTTGTTAATTTGTTTTCGGATTTGTTAATGTGTTTTCGGATTTGTTCATTTGTTTTCAGATTTGTTAATTTGTTTTGCACTTCCCGGCCACCGTAGTTAACACTACTGGTTACTATTACACCAGTAGGTCAAGGTCTGTCTCTCTCTGTTTCTTTCTCTCTCTCCTCTTTTAATTAGACTGGAGCTTCGGTGCCGGGTGAGACGTGCAACTTGGGCAACTCTGGGCTGCACAGGTGGGCTTAGAGTCACAGTGTTAATTACGCCTGAGCTCTAAACAAAGCAAGATCATTAAGCGCTACACGATCTCTCAACCCTGAGAGAGGAGCTTAGATGTGTTATGGCCAGCTTGAGCCTGAGGCTGCTGACCTCCTCTTACCACACTCGCAGCTCTTAATCTGGAATATTACATCAAGGAGCAATTTTCACCCAGAAAGTCCAACCCAATATCTTGACAGCGTGTACGATCACTAACGGAGCGCTCCTAGAGAGATGGTGTGGAGATGTTGAAGTCAAGTCAGTGGAGCTCTGTGTTAGATCTCTGCTTTGTGCTTTGTGAAAGCTGAAGCTGTTCTCCTGGCTCATGGTGGTCTAACACCTCACTAACATGTTTTAATGTTGGTTTTTCTTTTAATTGTTTTTTTTTTTTTTTCATTTCGTTCAACACTTTTAAATGTGAATTTAGCATCGTTAACATTTGTAAGAAAGAAAGTGTTGAACTTGGTAAAAACATGAAAAAACATGCTCCTTTACACTTTATTTCTTATGTGTTAGATCTTTTCATGCAGCCCTTTCAAGTCACACTATAAACAGCGATTTATTTTCTTTATCTGCCATGAAAGACATCAAAGTAGAATCTTTATTAGTCACTTTTTTTTTAGACTTCATGAAAAAAACATGCTCCTTAAACTTTATTTTTTTCATTGTGTTTATTCAATTTCAGCTCATTCAAAGTCTAACTGTATTAAAAAGATTTATCTTTTTATTGCATGAAAGACTGCGAGTAGATCTTCATTAGTCACACTTATTCATTAAGGACCAGAGCTCAAACAACACTTCATGCCTCTTATCATTTTTTTTTTTACAACTGATTTTATATCAGATTTCAAGTGAGGCATTCACGGATTGAATGGTCTCATAAATAAAGCTTGGCCTAATTGAAGTAAAAAGGGTAAGGTCGCTTGTAAGCGTGGATCCATTAACTCAATGTTTGTCAAACGTGCATCCTGCGCTCAAAGATCAAAGCTAAAAGGCATCATCACGAGAGCTCAGGAATCACCACGAACCTCCATGTGGATTATGAAGAGATTAATTCTGTTCAGTCCTTCTCCCCAAACACCATCTTTAATTCGCTAAAAGACTAAAGTGAGACCTACGCCGTGGCAGTATATACCTTTGACTGGTCCTTCTTCATAATCAAAACTGGGGAATCAAGCAAATTGATTGCATCTCGTTGACTCTTAAATCATTTAGCAAAGTTTCCTGCTTAAACAGCAAGTGCCATATCAGATTGCAGGATGCGAGGGATGGCGGCGCACAGTGACCTGATTGATGGGGAGATTAACACTTCATTACAGTCCCAGAACAGATCACATATGAGATAACGAAGAGAAAAGTG
>NC_083481.1:14797023-14824523 GCF_030014155.1 Tachysurus vachellii
GTCACTCTAAGACACACACACTAACGCAGCGTTACAGTATTTAGCCACGCACCCCCCCCACACGGATGACCTTGAACGGCCGCTCCTCATCCCCCTGACTGTTAAGCAGGATCATCCTTGCCCTTTCGTGCACAGAGACAGAGTGTGTGGATCTCTGATGGATGGCGCTGGCGTTCCCGTGCATGTGGAGGTGTGCGCTCACCGCCAGCAC
This sequence comes from Tachysurus vachellii, assembly GCF_030014155.1. Taxonomy (NCBI): domain Eukaryota; kingdom Metazoa; phylum Chordata; class Actinopteri; order Siluriformes; family Bagridae; genus Tachysurus; species Tachysurus vachellii. The sequence continues at coordinate 14,797,235 of NC_083481.1, forward strand.
GCTCTGCCTCCGCAATTTCATTAGAGCGGGCGAGATCGCGCCAGCCATATTTCACTCGGAAGATCCATTTCTCACCCGCCTCATTAAGCATCGAGACAGATACTTTACAATCATCCTCAAGTGAATTTCAGAGTGTCTCCTAAAAAAAAAAAAAAAAAAGGTCGGTGATTTGAGGAAAGAGAGACAGAGCGACGTTAAGGACGAATTAACTTCTTTTCGTTTTTACTCTTGGGGCTGCCAATGGGGCGAAAACCAGGATCAACATTTCTAATTTCTATTTGCAGCACTCCATTGCTTCCTTTTTTATTTTTAGCCGTTCATAATATCTCAAATTTTTTCGTACACGAAATAAAAAACTTATTTTATAACAGACTTATTTCTTGTTAGCACGTTTCTTTATCCCTTTTTTTTTAACATTAGAAAAATCTTTTTGAATCAATTATCACTCACTCTTAAAGGTGAAACTAAAATTATTAGCACCTTTATGGTGGCCAAGTCTTTTTCTTTGTGCTATGAGTATTTCAGTTGCCACTTCCTTTAAGACACTCAATTTCCTTTATAAGCTTTGGAGGCCACTCGCTTTGCTGAGGATGATTCAGTACGGGCAGCCAAGAGACGTGTGCGACTGCTGTTGATGGCACCACTTAGAAACCATGAAGATGGCTTTGATGACTTCAATTGCTGCGAGCACTCAAGTCTCCATCAGTAAACAGTTGATAACTTCACCAAGACAGACTAGAATGAATTTCCTGGTACACAATTGCACTTTGTGGCCGTATAGCGCACGGTTATAGAAAGAAAATGATTTATAATCACACACTTTGGCGTCGCCCAGATGAGGATGAGTTCTCTCGAGGTTTCGGCTTGATCTTTAGTAGCTTAATTCAAAATGGATCATTTATACCCTGTAGTTCTATATAACTATACAAGATATACAAATAAAGTAGAATTTGAATACAAAGCATCATCATTTATGCCATTTGGGGCGATGCTTTTCCAGAGCGACTTAGATTTTGATCTCACTTTATATAACTATGTACTATATATAACTATATATGCATGGGCCCAGCAGTGATACTTTGGTGGACCTGGGATTTGATCTCACAACCTTCTGATTGGTAGACAAGGCCACAGGTGATAATGTTATTTCATTAAGAAAAGCAGATTGTTGAAGGAGTCTCCAGTGTCCAGGTAAAGAGTCTGACTCTTAACCTTAAGGTTGTGGGTTCGAGTCTCGGGCCAGCCACGACTGAGGTGCCCTTGAGCAAGGCAACAAACCCCCCCAACTGCTCCCCGGGCGCCGCAGCATAAATGGCTGCCCACTGCTCTGGGTGTGTGTTCACAGTGTGTGTGTGTGTTCACTGCTGTGTGTGTACACTTTGGATGGGTCACTATACTTAGCCGTATGTCACGTCACTTTCACTTAAAGCTGAACTATTTTGGTGCGACTTCATGTTTTTCTGAGCTGATTTGTGGTAATATTATTCATGTATCAATATCAGAAGAAATAACTTGTTTTGAGATGTTCCACCACATTAAAAGTAAACATAAATCCGTTCTTTGCAGCTCGCGGTAAACGATCGGATATCAATATTATGAATTCTATCGACATGACAATAAACGATCTTGAATCTCGCCTGTTATGCGATTATACAAAGGAGAAAGAAGTCTGCGAGATTTAGCTAAGCGGCTTAATATATCGAGAATATCTTCAGGTTGATACACATGAATGTTCCTAGTCAAAATATTCACATCAAAATCGTTCTCGAAACTGCTATTAAAAGCTACCTTGTTGGAAGGATTTGCACATCCCGAGCCAAAAATCACCAGAGATCAGCAGTGAATAAGAAATAAGAATGCGTTCACGCTAATTAGCACCAGCTCCTAGAACAAAACCGGGCAAGAGTACGAAGAGGAGCGCCGAGCAATTATTTTCAGCTCCGTCAAAGTTACTGAGATAAGCTCTGGATCATGAAAGAGTAAGACTAGGAAATAATATTGTAAAGTATTCCAACGTAATCTAGAAGAGTTTAGAAGTCACATTGAGGCTGCAGGTCATGTGACCGAGCTCCAGAAGAACAGCTGATTCGAGTGGTTTTTCTTTGGCAGCTGACGGCTCGTGGGTGAACGGGGCACGGTACGTTTGAGAAAAATCTCTTCCGTTCACCCTGCCATGACCGCCACCTCCATTTCCTTCTGTCCGCTACATTCCTGACCTCCATCTCCTCCCTTGAGCCAAAATAGAAACTTTAAGCTCGCTCTCTGACTCTTATTTTCTTCTTCCGATCCTTAGGTTCACGAGCAGGAGGATGAAACTCTACCGTATGTATCAACTTAGATATATTGAGTGACCATTTCCTAGGTTCGGAACTACTTTATACCAAATACGAAGGCTCTGTGTACTAAATGAACAAGAGATACAATGAAGAAAAGCTATAAAACAATAAAAAAAAAAACAATAGTTAAGAGTAGAGGAACGAAACTCGTGGGCTGCAATAATAACTTTACACGTCCCTCAGAGACTCTTAAAGCATGCAGTCAATGAAATCCAGACGATTCTCCTGACACAGATTAAACCTGGTCTTGGACTCGATTATATCTGCAAACCGAGACGATCAACTGAAAATTTCTTTTAATTCTTTTCTATTAATTCTATTAAGTTTTGTCTTTTAATGGTGATGATAGGAGAAAGCTACATTACCTGCATCGCAGAGAAGCAAGTGGATCCAGGAGCATGAAAAAGACAAAATAAAAATAGATAAGTCAGTATGCTGGAGAAAGAACAAATAACATATCGTACACAGTAATACACATTTGAAGTGAAGGGATTGTGTCTAATAAAATGAATCTAAAATGAATGAGTAAGCAAGAAAACAAATAGATAAATAATCAAATGACCAAAATACACTATAGCTAAGATCTACTGTACACCATCAAATCAAGTCTGATATTAAAACATCAAGCACTGTTTCTATTTTATATATCTATATATAGTGTGTGTGTGTGTGTGTGTCAGCAAGTGTGTGTATGTGTATGTGTGAGCGTGTGTGTGTATGTGTGAGTGTGCGTGTGAAAGTGTGTGTATGTGTGAGTGTGTGTGTATGTGTATGTGTGAGTGTGTTTTATGTGTGAGTATGTGGATGTATGTGTGGGTGTGTGTGAGTGTGTGCATATGTGTGTGTGTGAGAGAGTGTGTGTGTGAGTGTGTGCATGTGTGCGTGTGTGTATATGTGTGTGTGTGTGTGTGTGAGTGTGTGAGAGTGTGTGTGAAAGTGTGTGTATGTGTGAGTGTGTTTTATGTGTGAGTATTTGTATGTACGTGTGAGTGTGTGCGTGAGTGTGTGGATGTGTGTGAGAGTGTGTGTGTGTAAGTGTGTGTATGTGTGAGTGTGTGTGTATGTGTGAGTGTGTTTTATGTGTGAGTATGTGTATGTACGTGTGAGTGTGTGAGAGTGTGTGTGAGAGTGTGGGTGTGTGAGAGACTGTGTGTGTAAGTGTGTGTATGTATGAGTGTGTGTGTGTAAGTGTGTGTATGTGTGAGTGTGTGTGTATGTGTGAGTATGTGTATGTATGTGTGAGAGTGTGTGAGCGAGTGTGTGTGTGTGTGTGGGAGTGTGTGAGAGAGTGTGTGTGTGTAAGTGTGTGTATGTGTGAGTGTGTGTATGTGTGAGTGTGTTTTATGTGTGAGTATGTGTATGTACATGAGAGTGTGTGTGAGCGAGTGTGTGTACGAGTCTGTGGGTGTGTGAGAGTGTGTGTGTGCGTAAGTGTGTGTATGTGTGAGTGTGTGTGTGTGTGTGTATGTGTGACTGTGTTTTTCATTCATAACTGATTTATCAATTTTGCTGATAGTATAAACCATTATACAAAAACAACAACAACCCAGTGATGATAACTATAACTGAATATTGACTGTACAGGATGTACTCGCTCTGTATATAGACGTGTTGTAATAACTGTGAAAACATTTTACTAGGACTTTTCTCTGAGTGCCTTTCTCAAGTTCCTTAAGTTTCTTACAGTGGTGTTCAATAGCAGTGCTGATAGCATTGAACCTGGCCGTCGACGCCATCATGCCTTATCTGACCGCACGCTAATGCCTGGCTGAGAGCACTGAAAAGATGTTCATCTTCCCAGGACCCGGACAGTCTGATTTAGCTCAAGTCTTGCAATAAGATTTCAAAACTTCACATGTGGTAATACTTTAAATATTAGTTTAAATTTGAGGAGATTGTAATCAAATGTCATCTCCGTTTTAAATCAAAGATAAGGGAAGATTCTCTGGCAAATTTCAATTCCAGCAAAGTCTTGTTTTTTCTTCTGAACGAAACCGATGAACTCGATATCAGGGCAAACGTCCATCAAGCAAACTTTAAATAAGCACATGCAATAAGAGCAGGAGATGTAAGACAGTGTTTTTTAAACCACTTCCATATGGCAAATGTACACATATTGTGTTCTACACCATGCATGATAACCCCTAGGAGGCCTTGGCTATGCTCTGAGCTCTACGTGAGCTTTGTTTCATGTAATGTAGGGTGAAGGACAAGTGAAAAGCTGACTGTGTGGATTCAAAACAGGAGCCACAGGCATACAGGAGGCATACCTGCCGGTCCTCAGTTTGAGAAGCCACGATAATTTAAGCTGTCTCAAAAAATGATAGTAATCGAAATCCAAAACCTAGCGACGGCATACGAGTCCTACCTCCTAGGAAAAATGTCGCTGTGAGAGGCCTGAAGCTGTGTGTGTAAACATGGCTGGTGGAGTGGAGGTGTAAAACAGTGTGCTTGGTGAAGCTGGCAGCCAGAAGGGAACACATCTGGAGCAGTGAAAATGAACCCAGGAAAATAGGTCAAGATACTCAGAATGAGAAAAAAAAGAAATAGAGAGAGAGAGAGAGAGAGAGAGAGAGAGAGAGAGTGGTTTCATTGTAATTAACTTCAACTTTGCCTGCAAGTTTAATAGATTGCAGTGCAATTTGTCACACACAACTGAACCGATGCACTTTTGCCCTTGACTGCTATTGCACACTACTTCCACCAGAGGCAGCGCAGAGCAGCTCCTCCTTCTTATCCGGTCGGCTTCTTATACTTTCGGTAACACGGGCTATAAAATGTGCAAAAAAAATTAAGATTGTAGCAACACCGCAAGGCTCTGACGTTTCCTGGTTCCAAATATAGGTAAGCGACGCATCGATCCTGTTATTATTGTGCATTATGACATTTCACATTTTGTCAATTCAGCTGCTTTTTTTTCCCCTCCTCCAATTTCCGTCTTCCATAGTCCTGATTTCAATTGCTGATTATTTCACATCAGTCAAGACTGACGTGATGAAAGAGCTACAGAGTTATTGCATCCCTCACTCAAACTTTTATTGCGGTGGTGCCTGGTTCTTTATGTCGTGCAGAGCTGGAGTAATAACGCAGGAACATGGGGAAGCACAGCTACGGTACCAAGCTGAGAGGCAGTACGAGGACATTGTCATTCAAAATGTCTATGTCTGTCATTACTGATCAGCTGCTCCTCTTCCAAGTTTTATACACAGAAATGACAAGTGAAATCTCACTTTTCACTCGAAGACTCTCTCTCTCTCTCTCTCTCTCTCTCTCTCTCGCGCTGTCTCATATACATGCAATATGTGGTCCAAAAAGGAGGTAAAGGAGGACATCATTAGAATGAATAAAAATAAATAAATAAATAAAAAACAGTCACATCACCAACAACCTCCACAGGCAGGGGTGAAGTTATCATACTGTAATCCACTGCTTGAAGAAGACTTTGAGCGGAGACGTTATATAAGGTACGAAGTACACGATACAAGCCGCTCATCAGCAGTAAGAACCAGAAAGCCAGACTGGAACTGACAAAGAGATCCACAGAGATCTAGCAAAGTGATAAAAGGCCAACGTGTGGAGAAATAAAGGATCTGCTCATGATCCAAAAGCTCCTGACTCGAGCATGGTGGTGGTAGTGTCATGGCCTGGGCTTGCATGGCTGCATCTGGAACTCTGGGACTCTAATCTTTACTGAAAGAAATGCATCCAATCTATTGGGATTAACCTCTACATGTAGCAAGACAACGACCCAAAACACACCGCCAGCACAGGAAACGAGTTCATCAGGGGAAAACAGTGCAAGGTTTTAGACTGGCCAAGTCAATCAGCAGACCTTAACCCAACTGAGCAGCATTTCACTTCCTGATGTGAGGACTGAAGGGAGAAACTTCCAGAAACAAACAAAGTTACAAGCTGGGAAAAGCATCACATAAGAACACAGTAACAGTTTGGTGATGTCTGTGGGTTGCCAGTTTGATTTGGTTTATCATTTCATATCCATCTTTTGATCTCAAACCCAAATGTCTTCAAACAAATTGGCCTAGATAGATGTGAAAGGGATTCCCGTTGGAATGATTTCATTGTGTTTAAGGTGTTTAAGGTGTGGGTTGTAGTGAACATCAGTATAATGAAACTAATTATACAAGAATATCGCCAAAAAAAGATAAATCAGCATATGACCAGACAGATATAGTCATTTCCAGAACCCTGCATGCTCCAGCCACACACACACACACACACACACACACACACACACACACACCAATAGATTTGCTAATTAGTTTCTCCCAGTGCTCTGCTTGAGTGGATCTCCTGCAGGGCAATGCTCCTCTTACTGTGGTCATTCAAAACAAATCACTCCTTACAGACCAGTAAGCCGCCGCACGGTCACTCATGGCTGCTCATCCTGACAGGAAGTGTCCCACCTGTCCGATTTTAGTAGCGCTCTTGCTTTCTTTAACACACGCGCTCCACCTAGCAGTAGCTAAGTCTGAACTCAATTCAGCATTTAAAATGTTTGCTTTCTTCATTCCAAACAAATTAATGATTTGATTGCCGTAATTAATGGCTGGATGTTCATTTGAACTGGGTGGATTTTGTTTATTGGTGCAACATTTATGGCTCATTAATAACTCGGCTCGGTTAGCGCTGGCATGTGCGGATCAGGAGACAAATAAGATAAACGAGCTTAATGAGATAACAGTTCTGGCTTGGTTCGTGTTCGCACAGGTTACAAGAAGAAAAATAGAGCAATAATAAAAAAATAAAATAAATAAATAATAAAAAAAAAGATCTCACTGGTCAAACTGCAGCCAGTAGTGTAATTCATGGGATTGATCTCCTTTACAATTAAATAATTAAAAAATAAAAATAAAAACACATATTATAACTTATGACTCATTCGTATGGTAGTTATAATGTAGATGTTATGGAAGACTCAGTGATAAAGCTTCTAACAAACAGGGTGTGCGATAATCAGTCCTCCTCATCCTGAACACCATACAGTAGTATCAGCGAAACCTGTATACACCTATATAAAGGAGCCTTCCTTCATGCCTCAGCAGCTATCTGACTAGTGGTTCATTAAATCTCGTCCAGGAGAAATTCAAAACGTGTATAGCGATGAAGCGCGCTCGGCATGGACATCGCCGTGGCAACCGGCGTGTACAGTGCGCGATACGGATCATTTTGAGCTACCTGTGTCTTCACACCTCTCCATTTCACGGTGCCATGCGTTTATCAATTGAGAGTTTCAGCTCTGGGGTGGAGACGAATGTCCAGGACATGCTGGGAAAATAGGCCAGTTCCCAGACACGCTGACATGACTCAAGGTTGTTTATATTCAGTGACACGGACACCGAGATGCACAAACAATCAGGATTTGTAGATATGAGACATAAGCGAGAGTACACTAGAATATTTGTATTAGGAAAAAAAATAAATAAATAGAGATTTATACAATAGAGACAATTTAAACATCTCTTATGCTCTGGTAAAATTCTGTCCATGAGCTGTAATAAACAGAGACGGTAAGAGAATTTGAGAAACATTTAGACGTATGCTTTAGGAAGTACTGTATAGTACTTGTGCTCTCATCATCATTTTTCATTTCCCTCACAGTAAGCAGCTTCTCACCAGCCCAGATGAGCCGCGTAACTTCATTCAGGCGCAGAATGATTCTGATTTCAGACACATTACACCTATCAGTAACTCTAGTCAGGGTCAGAGTGAACACTGGCTGATAGACGTGTAGAATAATAAATAATGCCATATTGAAATTCCTAGAGGGGGGGCACGGTGGGTTAGTGGTTTGCATGTTCGCCTCACACCTCCAGGGTCGGGGTTCGATTCCCACCTCCGCCTTGTGTGTGTGGAGTTTGCATGTTCTCCCCGTGCCTCGGGGGTTTCCTCCGGGTACTCCGGTTTCCTCCCCCGGTCCAAAGACATGCATGGTAGGTTGATTGGCATCTCTGGAAAATTGTCCGTAGTGTGTGATTGCGTGAGTGAATGAGAGTGTGTGTGTGTGCCCTGCGATGGGTTGGCACTCCGTCCAGGGTGTATCCTGCCTTGATGCCCGATGACGCCTGAGATAGGCACAGGCTCCCCGTGACCCGAGGTAGTTCGGATAAGCGGTAGAAGATGAATGAATGAATGAATGAATGAATGAATGAATGAATGAATGAAATTCCTAGTTCAAGGGAGTGATGGACCAACATTAGGGCCAAATGCCAGCTGTCCACAACCTTCCTGCTTTTGCTGCTCTCACACGGTCCATATTTCACATTCAGACATATTGGTCTCCAGATATATTGGCCTCTTTTTTGTCTGGGTTTTTTCCTTGAAAGAAACTTAAAAAGTTCCTTTTTTTCTTTCCTTTGTTTCTTTGTTTCTTCTTCTGCTTCTTTCTATTTTCAATTTCTTTTTAAGATATATTTTGCTATCTATCGCTATCGTTACGTTTTACCACAACATACATACTGTACACTTGCCATTTGACTTGCCAGTTTTAGCTGTGTCAAATTTCAAATTACACCGCAGAAAATCCAAAATGGAGGGAATGTGGATTTAATCAGTGGGTAGATAAGATATTTAAAAAAACAAAAACTTCTTGGCTGATTATAAATTAAACCATGACATGTAGACTGTGGGACGGGAAACACTCTCACTCACTTTCTACCGCTTATCCGAACTACCTCGGGTCACGGGGAGCCTGTGCCTATCTCAGGCGTCATCGGGCATCAAGGCAGGATACACCCTGGACGGAGTGCCAACCCATCGCAGGGCACACACACACTCTCTCATTCACTCACGCAATCACACACTACGGACAATTTTCCAGAGATGCCAATCAACCTACCATGCATGTCTTTGGACCGGGGGGAGGAAACCGGAGTACCCGGAGGAAACCCCCGAGGCACGGGGAGGGAGAACATGCAAACTCCACACACACAAGGCGGAGGCGGGAATCGAACCCCCAACCCTGGAGGTGTGAGGCGAACGTGCTAACCACTAAGCCACCATGCCCTCCGACGGGAAACACAGTGAGTCTAAATTACCTATACTGTAGGTATAACTGAATTTATTTTCTTATGTGTTTTTAATATTCCATCGTAACCATCTTAGACAATTAATATAAATTAATTTAGTGCCTATAAACTATTTCGAGAAAGTCAAATTGCATTTATAAAGCTGGCAAAACCAAAATTAAATTTTGACCTTGAAGGTAAAATGCTAAGTCATGCTAAACCTGTTAAAAGAAAAAGTGACATGAACGCTCATGAATACCTTGCAAGGAGACTGCAAATTCCTACTACTGGCCGCAAGAGTTTTTTGTTTTTTTACAGAGGCTACATATTTATGTAGGTGTGGATGTGATTTGGAAAGGCTATGAGTGTGTGAGTAGAGTATTCTGACGTCGGACCAGCAGGCCTATAGCATGAAGGGGAGGAGGCTTCAGAGGATTAGAGTGTGTTCGTGCATGAAATCCTTTCAGATGGTGCCAGATCTCTCCATAAGCTGATGTAGTGCTCTCTCTCAGGATCATCAGTGGGAGATCCACTACACACACACGCATACACACACACAAAATCAAGAGGGATTTTCTGTCATCGGAATGCCATTCTTAATTAGTACTTCTCCACGCTCCTCAGTGGCCTTTCATGCACCACAGGCCTCCGCTGTCCGCTAATTACACATCTGTACAGGGAAGTCTGGAGGACCGGTGGGAGACAGGGACTGATGGCTTGACCAAAAGCCCTTGTATTGTGTTTAACACAACCGATCGTCTTTAAGGGACAGAACCTAGCTACGTACAGTAGATACTTTTTGATAGATGCGACTACGAGTGTCAGTGTTGTTCAACTGTGTTTATGTTACAATCTATCTAATGTGTTTGTGTATACAGTATGCCTCTATTAGCATTTGTTGTGTGTGTGTGTGTGTGTTTGTGTGTATATAATGTGGCTTTCTACCACAAAAGGCCTTCAAAAAGGCCATTAAAAATGCACCGACCAAAGACATTTCGGCCTTAAAAACCAATTACCAGCTGGCCAGCGCTGCCTGCTAAGCCATGCTAAGAAAGCGGCCTGTTTCCTTTCCTTGCATGAGGAAATCGATAGCCACTTAGCCTCGCTGCCTCACACACCACTTGCGCGTTTCAATCTCCGACCCTGAGGCGGCCGTGCTCAAAGGCACTGTGCGGGCACCTTTATTTCCCCCGGAAATGCGGAGTGTTTACAGTGCTGTATAAAAGTGACTAAGGATGAATTCAGGATAACTGTTTATGTTGATCTAGGATCCATTTCCTTGGGGCTGTGTTAGTATAACAGCTACAGCAGTGGACATCCATCACTCAATCACAAAGCCTTGGTCTTATATTCTAGTACTGATGCACTGCAGATGAAACTGCTGGCTGATTTGGAGGTAATGGCTATGATCACACGACCATTCGGAGAACGTCGTTCCAGTTAATCCTTTGTGAAAAGTCGGATCTCTCTCTCTCTCTCTCATTTTCTACCGCTTATCCGAACTACCTCGGGTCACGGGGAGCCTATCTCAGGTGTCATCGGGCATCAAGGCAGGATACACCCTGGACGGAGTGCCAACCCATCACCGGGCACACACACACTCTCATTCACTCACACACACACACTACGGACAATTTTCCAGAGATGCCAATCAACCTACCATGCATGTCTTTGGACCTGGGGAGGAAACCGGAGTACCCGGAGGAAACCCCCGAGGCACGGGGAGAACATGCAAACTCCACACACACAAGGCGGAGGTGGGAATCGAACCCCCAACCCTGGAGGTGTGAGGCGAACGTGCTAACCACTAAGCCACCGTGCCCCCCGAAAAGTCGGATCATTTGACCATTTTATTAAAAAAAAAAAAAAAACACAAAAAAATAATTTCTCATTGTACAAGTGGACACTTCTGTCATGTTTAAATTAAGTAAACAAAATGTAGTAACCCAGTTAAAGGCCAATTGTGTGCCTGGTTGAGACAAACATTATTCCACACATCTGTCTGTTCTTTTCACCATGACAACAAACACTTCAACAACACAGCCGCATCATTTTAAAGCATATATTTACATAGATTTGTGCGCTGTAATTCTGCAGGCATAGTGCTGGAGGACATGACAAGAAAGAATACTAAACCTGAAGGAAGAAGGCCGGAGGCTGGGTCATAACACCAGCTGGACAATAGCAGCATTTCCTAACAGTAATAGCTGCCGGCATTAAGGCATTTGTGCTAATTGAAAGGTCACAATGCTAATTAGCAGCGTCAGTATAAATGGAGGAAAACGAGCTTGGTGCGTCCTGACGGTGAAACCACGCTCACTCATCGTCATGAGCCGAACAGCACTAGCGCATTAAGACCTTTCATTTTAGAAACCACTAACCTAATTAGGGCTTGTTCCTGCACATCTTTGCAATCTAATAACTAATTAGCGAAGGTCTGACTCGCCAGAGTAATAAAAAGCTTCAGGCACTTTCCCACCACTTCTACCACTCCACAACAAAATCTGCCCTGTACTGCTGCTGCCTCCCTGCCTCAATCATCCTTTATTCCCTCCCTTTACTCCTTCTTTATGGTCCTTTTTAATCTTCCTTGGTTTATTGTTTCCTTTATTCTCACTCACTCACTCATTTTCTACCGCTTATCCGAACTACCTCGGGTCACGGGGAGCCTGTGCCTATCTCAGCCGTCATCGGGCATCAAGGCAGGATACACCCTGGACGGAGTGCCAACCCATCGCAGGGCACACACACACACACACACTCTCATTCACTCACGCAATCACACACAATTTTCCAGAGATGCCAATCAACCTACCATGCATGTCTTTGGACCGGGGGAGGAAACCGGAGTACCCGGAGGAAACCCCCGAGGCACGGGGAGAACATGCAAACTCCACACACACAAGGCGGAGGCGGGAATCGAACCCCGACCCTGGAGGTGTGAGGCGAACGTGCTAACCACTAAGCCACCGTGCCCCCTCCTTTATTCTTTCTTGGATAATTTATTTGCGTCTTTTGAGTTTTTTTTTTCTTCCAAATTCTAATCTTCTAATCTAAGTTTGTTCCTTTATTATTATTGTTCCTTTTTTCACTTGACCTTTTTTTCTTCTTTTTAGCATTTCTTACTTTCGACTCTCTCTTACTTTCCTCAATTGTCTGATTCTGCTCCTTTATTTCTCTCCCGTTTCTCATTTCACATGAAAACGCTTCAGAGCATCTCTTCTTCTCTTCTATTTTCTTTTTCTTCTTCTCTATTTCTTCTTCCCTTTTCCTATTTGCTTCCCTATTCTTTCTGCTGTCTTTCCTTCCTTCCTCTATTCTCTGTACAACAAACAGGAGCAGAAGTGATGGGCATGCACATGTACACGTCTTTGTTTCTCTCTCATGTGAGCCGGCATGCTCTCGGGAGACAGAGTTGAGTTAAAGAAGGCTGGAAGCAGAGGGAACACGGCCGTGGGGAGCAGAGGACTGAGAATCGAACAGCCTGCACCGCTTTGATCCTCTCACACAGGACGAGCAGTGCCTCAAATCACAGAAACCAAAGCAGAGTGATACGGCCTGGGGAGTGACAAAAGAACAGAGAAACAGAGAGATGAAGCGTGAGCAAGAAAGAGTGGTACAGACAGAGAGATGATGAGATGAGAATGAGCAGTGAGAATAAAGACTGGGTGATCGAGGGAGACAGGGAAAGTATATTCACAACAAAACAAACTGAAACACAGAAATAAAAATGCCTAAGGCACATAAATGCTGCTCTGTGAAGTGGTACAGTCCCATCTTTACTGTCCTCTGATGTGGTACAGTCTCCCTCCTCCACTAGTCTCTAGATGTGGGCAGTCTGTTTCCCCTGGGCCATCAGCCTCCATAGCAGCCTCTCTTTCTCCACGTTTCTGCTGTCAAAGCGACCTGTCATAAAAAATGCATCCAAGCTGGCCTGACGAGTGTGTGATACACACTGTTGGAGCGAGGCTCAGGAGTGGGAGAGCTGACAAACACAAACTCCATTTTGTAGTGCTACTGTATGTTATGGATCTCCAAAATGTTGCTCTAAGATTGTGTAGCTTCTGAACGTTCTCTCGTTCCTCCGGTGAATCTCTTCCACCACGAAGAGGAACTTCAATGAGGCTTTATGTGATGCCTTGACCTTCCTGTTCTTTCTTCGTTAACCACCGGCACAGATTTTATTTTCAGCTTCATTACTGGAATTCATTACAGTGCCTAAAACTGTGACTGACAGGTTGTAGGTTTATATAGCACCATTACCTTATATTGCGCGGCTATTTAAGCCAGACAAGAGAAATGTACAAGCTAGTGATAAAAATGCTAATAAGGCTAGCAGAGAAAAAAAAAAGTGTATTTTTTTCATAATCCATAAGCTATTCATTCTATGATAGAGAGAATGTGAAAGGAGATGAATGCATTGAGTCAAGATGGCTAATCAAGCGCTAAGCCAGACTTGTACGGAGAAGACCAGGGGACTGATCCACTCTCCTCTCTCATCTGCACCTCCAGAGCCCACGCGCAATATGCACACACCACCTGTATGGGTTAGTGTGAGTGCGAAGTATGTAGGAGGATTTCTTATACACAGGGAGACCATCACACTGACACATGCCTAATGAAACACTTACATGAGAGAGGAACACCAGAGCACTGAAGAAATACTGAAAGAGAGAGGGACAGGAAAAGGAAGTTCAATCCGGAGCACGCCTACGATACCAGAAGTGTTTTACACTCCACCCTTCCAGCTTTTTCTCTATTAAATACATCAGTACTGCAATACAGCAGTCAGCACTGTAATATACCATTCAGTACTATGATACACAAGTCAGTACTATATTATACCAGTCAGTAATCTGTCAGTAGTCTAAGTGACCATTCAGTACTATGATACACAAGTCAGTACTATATTATACCAGTCAGTAATCTGTCAGTAGTCTAAGAGACCATTCAGTACTATGATACAAAAGTCAGTACTATATTATACCAGTCAGTAATCTGTCAGTAGTCTAAGAGACCATTCAGTACTATGATACACAAGTCAGTACTATAATATACCAGTCAATAATCTGTCAGTAGTCTAAGAGACCATTCAGTACTATGATACACAAGTCAGTACTATATTATACCAGTCAGTAATCTGTCAGTAGTCTAAGAGACCATATAGTACTGTGATACACAAGTCAGTACTATAATATACCAGTCAGTAATCCAAGTCAGTAGTCTAAGAGACCATATAGTACTGTGATACACAAGTCAGTACTATATTATACCAGTCAGTAATCTGTCAGTACTCTGAGACCATATAGTACTGTGATACACAAGTCAGTACTATATTATACCAGTCAGTAATCTGTCAGTAGTCTGAGACCATTTAGTACTGTGATACACCAGTCAGTACTATAATATACCAGTCAGTAATCCAAGTCAGTAGTCTGAGACCATATAGTACTGTGATACACAAGTCAGTACTATAATATACCAGTCAGTAATCCAAGTAAGTAGTCTAAGAGACCATATAGTACTGTGATACACAAGTCAGTACTATATTATACCAGTCAGTAATCTGTCAGTAGTCTAAGAGACCATATAGTACTGTGATACACAAGTCAGTACTATATTATACCAGTCAGTAATCTGTCAGTAGTCTAAGAGACCATATAGTACTGTGATACACCAGTCAGTACTATAATATACCAGTCAGTAATCCAAGTCAGTAGTCTAAGAGACCATATAGTACTGTGATACACAAGTCAGTACTATATTATACCAGTCAGTAATCTGTCAGTAGTCTGAGACCATATAGTACTGTGATACACCAGTCAGTACTATAATATACCAGTTAGTAATCCAAGTCAGTAGTCTAAGAGACCATATAGTACTGTGATACACAAGTCAGTACTATAATGTACCAGTCAGGACTGTAAAACATCATTCAGTACTACAACGTATGTAACAGTACTGTAATGTACCCTTCAGTACTGTAATATATCATTCAGTACTGTATTGTAATCAGTACTATAAGACATCGGGGTACACATTCATTACATTTTCCTTCCCTAAACACAGTGTGGTTTTTTCATCCCTTATTTCATTTAAGCTTCGAGAGCCACAGCATCCAACAGAACCATTTCAAAGCGGAAAGGAAACGCTAAAAACATGCTTTCTTCAGTGTATCAGAGGAGGAAGAAGACCTGGAGGATTCTCCCACTTTCACAGAGACTCTGTAACGGCTGCTGTCGAGAGTTTGATGCTAACTCACAAGCAATGTTTCTTTTTCTCCTCCACACATTGTACTATTTGCTGTACAGTACATTAGATGTTGTTCTTGCGTTGTTGGTTGCCATGGTATCAGTGTTTAAAGATAACCCTGCGTTCGCCCTGACTAATCTTCTCTAGATTAATTGTGGGCAGACATTTTCGAATAGAGTTTACGACTAGAGGGTTGCCATCGTTTTGCTGGTGTAATCACAATTTTAAACATATTCTCTGAAGATGCATGTGTGTTATTAAGAAACGCTAACAAGATTTAGTTTCTATAAAAAACAAACAAACAAACAAACAAATAAATAAATAAACAGCTAACGCAGACAAGCAAATTAAAACAACTGTATTATAAGTAATAGCTTCCCAAATACTAGCTAATATAATCCGTTAGAGAAAATTCACTAATGAAAATTTCACAGGATACTGACAAATTTTTTTGACACGTTTTTTTTTTTTTTCCTGTCCTAATATATTTGCGACAATAAAGTCTTCACCTCACACGTTCGTTCCTGTCATCACTTGCGTTATAGCATCTGTATCCTCCGTTCCGTCTCTTTTCCTGTTTTTTTTTTTTTCACTCTTTTCCACTAAAAAAAAAACAAACAAACAAAAAAAAAACCCTTCCAATCTTTCCCTGTGTTGGAAACTTCATTTCTTAAAAAGTGCTTTAAAAAAAAAAAAACTCCACTACACATAAACGAAACATAACGATTACACGCTGTGTATGTTGTTACTATAGAAACAATAACCCTGTCGGTTAGACCCTGCATAAACCTGGGGCTACTGTCAGAGCTACTGGTAAAGAAAATGAGATTGAGAAAATTCAGCAGCGCCGTGCTATAAATACAAATACTGGAGAACAAAAAAAAAAGATCTTCAAAAGGGCAAGAATGTGTTTAAACCATACAGTTCTTTGCTTTTCAATATAAATACGTGTCGTTATCTTCTTCCGCAGTAAGAAGAAAACAATTAAAGACATTAAATCGAAGCAGCGCTGAAGAAAAGGACAACCGTGGATATGACATATAAAATATTAACTGCGGTAAATAAATAAATTTGGCTCTGCATGTGACATTTTTCGACGTGTCTGACACATTTCACTGTGACTGTTTTTGCTTTTATTTTTCGATGCCTCTAACTTTAGTCCATGACTAAAAGCGTCTCCGTCTTGCATTAAGCCAGTGTCTTGCTGCGGCGGCTAAGCCCACACACCGACGGAGAGCTGGAGAGACGGCGTTGTCAGCATCTGCTATCTCTTCTGCTCACCTGTTTAAACTTATCTCGTGCAACACACAGGCTGAGGCGCGTTTAGGAGAGGATCAAAAAAATCCATTTCTAACCAGCCGGCTTAGCCCAGAGCTGCACGTCAGACGAGAGAAAAGCGCTGATGTCTAAGCATTTCAGCATGTGCGTAATTCGACGCCTTTTATTCTGGTATTGTTATTTCTTCACATAACTCATTTAGCCTGTTGGGAAACATCATGCAAAAGCTGTGTGGAATCACACAATCACATGCCATTTCATCAGCCAGTGACATTAAAATATTCTGTTTACTTTAGTGCATCACACAGGATGTGCTTTTATATCTGCGCAACAGTGTTCTATAAAGACAGAGAGTTAATTACACATGGAGGCGGACTCGCTCGGTTTTCCTTATTAAGAGCGTGCGCGCACACACACACACACACACACACACACACACACACACACACACACACACACGCACACTACAATGATAAGTATCTAGATCTTCACCATAAGCGCCAGATCTATAGATAGGAGATGATATGGGACAGCAGGGGGCTTTAGAGTACGCACACACACACACACACACACACACACACACACAGCAACATGCTGGCTGTATTAGTAAGGCCACATGCTGTGCAGCCATTGCTGCTGTATCCTCTTTGCCCTCCCTTTAGCGAGATTAATGAGAAGATCCAAATACTACACTTCTATCTCGCCCTCTCTCTCTTCACTCTTCTTCTGTCTCTCTGTCTTTTTTTTCTTCCTCTGTACCTCCTCCACATTCTCGCAAATTCTGTTCTAGCTGCTCAACCTCCATCCAGTTCTCTTTGTCCACCAACTCTTCTCCTTTTTAAACCGTCTCTCTTCCACATTATTTTTTTTTTTGCATCACCGTTGCATCACTATCTGTTTACGCACTTGACATTCGAACACAAGAACGAATCCAAACAGGAACCAGTGGAACATGGGGTTTTAGTTCTTTTTCCAACAGCTCAGATCAATCACAATGGCATCATCACTGTGCATCGTTACGTGCATCAATGCAAGTTCAACATGTCAAAACAGCTCAAAGGTTTGGAGGGGGAAAAAAAAGAAAAAAAAAGAAAGGAAAAAAAAAAAAAGGGAAGTGATCTCAAAATGAGATTCATTGTTGATGAGACTATGATGGAATGACAACGGCACTGTAAGAATGTTATCGACGCATTAAAAACCTCCATTAAGTTGCACTCCATGTGGTTGGAAAATAAAAGTAATTCTGCTTATTCATGCTGAGTGAAAATTGCTGCTTGTGCTGCTTTCCGGTATGTTTAATGTAAACATTTTCATCGAGGTTGAGGAATAAATAAGATGAACAACGTGTTCTTTTATTCTGTGTGTATGGTTGCATGATACACACATGCCATTTATTTCTGCCTATCCAGTCTCTCTTGAGCAGGTACCAAAAAACAGCTTGGTACTGAACCAGTGGGTGATTTAATACCTTGTGCAGTGAATAACAGGCTTTAGAGTTAAGCCTCAGACCACACACACACTCAGCAGCAGGCCCGATGGAGAGGGATCTGGGTCATGACCCCCCCAGAGAGATGCTCGCATTGGCCCAGACCGTTAATGACAGCTCTGGCTTGGAGCAGCTTGCCAGCTAACGGCAAATGTGCTAAACGCACAGATCCCATTACAGACTAATCAAGAGCTCGCCTGTGTCGCTTGATACACACAGGCAACTAAAAGGAGAGAGAGAGTAAACGTGAGAGAGAGAGAGAGAGAGCGAGAGAGAGAGAGTAACTGTCATCCGAGAGCTTTGCCTCTCTTCCTTGGCTCAGCAACTCTCCTCCTCGCTCTCTCCTTCACCTTATACACAGCTACTCCGGCACCTCTGCAACTGCAAACACGTCGGCCCTTTCTTCTGCCTGAAAATTACATTAGATACATTAAAGGCATTTTAACTGCTGGCAGTATTGAACCAAAAGGCTGAACACCTTTAATACTACCATTAAAGGGCATCACCTCGTCTTCTAGCACCTCCACTCGGAGCTTGGCTTTCTTCACTGGAATGTAATTGTGGTCAGAAGACCCGTACCGCTCCACTTTCCACTAGCTCGGCTAGCTCGCGCCGTCCATTTATAATCACGCACAAAGAACAAGCAACGAATAAAGGATCAAGTACTCGATATTGTACATTTTGTTCATTTTGCCATGACACTTTTTGTGAGATTTCAAGTCGCGTACGTTACTAACATTCACTGATGACCAGAGGTGAATTCGTGCTTTATGCTAATACTTAATGTGGGAACACTGAACCTTTACCACTTCAGGAGGTTTAAAACCAACTCTAGCAGACTGTCAATATAATGGATGGCAAATGTGGATATCAAATCCTTGCTGGACTTCAGTCAAAGTAAACTCTCAGGCCACCAAAGATTTATTATTTTTTTTGGACTGCACCCGTTTTAAAACCGGTATTCAAACCCACATATCCGCAAACATACCAAAGTGCAAAAAAAGTGCTGTGTCCGGAAAAAAGTCAAGCGTTACAATGCCTTCAATTTTTTTATTTGTTTATTTTTTTTCTAATCAGCAAGTGAAAGAAATTTCTCAGAAATGTTCTTATCTTAATGCTTGTGGTGGGAAAGTTTCCTGGAAAAGGAAGTGGACTCCTGCAAAAATAATCCAACAGTCATTTGTCTGTAAGGAGGGGACCATTGTACTCCAAGCAATGGGGAAAAGTTCACCTAAGAACATACTGTACATACACACACACTTCGGTCCAGGCTGGTCAAGGGGCAGCAGCAGGGTAAAAACATTCCAGCTACTGAGACAAGGATCGAGAGCTAATCTTCCACTTCTGAAACCCGCTCTGAAGCATGAGTGTGTTTTGCTTAACGCTAAAACTAACAATGCTTTTGCCACTTTTGGCAGTTCAGAAGTTAAAGCAATCTTCAGCAGCTTATGTAAGTGGTCAAACAAAGAACTTTCAGTGGCCTTTCCTGTATTTTAAAAAGCCGGTGGGGGGAAAAAACAACAACGACAAGAACAACAAATGAGAAACTGAGTAGTTTTAAGAATAAAAAAAGCAACTTCTTCAGGAATAAGTCAATCCCTGATACATCTTGGGTTAATTGCACGGAGCTTATTTTAAGAGACGGTTCGATGTAACAACCCTGCAGACAGCAGACACTGTGACTTTCCTTCGATAGCACAAAAGCCTAACAGTG
Source organism: Tachysurus vachellii (assembly GCF_030014155.1). Lineage (NCBI taxonomy): Eukaryota > Metazoa > Chordata > Actinopteri > Siluriformes > Bagridae > Tachysurus > Tachysurus vachellii. The sequence goes on from NC_083481.1 coordinate 14,817,326, forward strand.
TTAAATCTTCCCATTGTGAAATGAGCACATGCTATTAACACTAATGTCTAAAGCTAAAAAGTGTTTTTTTTTTTTTTTTCACCTTTCTCTGAAGGCCACCTTTGGAAAGCAATCAGAAGTGCTTCATCCTTAACTATGTCTTGCTGGGCTTTATTATATTCTGAAGGCCAGACAAATCATTGGCTTTGGGCTTTCTGAAGTCAATGTAGACAGACAACAAGCCAGTATTCATTTAATTACTAGAGAATTCTGTTTGGCACTTTTCATTTTCTTGGCCTCTGCTGACTTTTCTTGAACTTCGTTGTTCAATTAAAAACACCTACAAAGGCACTTAGAGACTTCGTTTCAGAGCAGACGGCTGGAGATTCATGCAAAATGATATAATGTCTGTTTAGTTTGCCTTGTTATACTTCCTGGGTTTTTTTTTTTAGAAACGTTACAGTTCTATTTCAGTCCAAAAGTATCTGAACAGCAAGGCACTGTTTTCCCCTGATGAGCTCATTTCCTGTGCTGGCGGTGTTGTTTTGGGTCGTTGTCTTGCTACATGAAGAAGTTAATCCCAATAGATTGGATGCGGTTCTTTGTAAAATTGGCAGATAGAATGTTTGTGTAGAATTCTGAATTGATTCTGCTGCTACGTTCATGATTTACAGTAAAGATCAGTAACGATTAGAGTCTGTTCCAGATGCAGCCATGCAAGCCCAAGCCATGACACTACCACCACCAGGATCGAGCCAGGAGCTTTTGGATCATAAGCAGATCCTTTCTTTCTCCACACTTTGGCCTTTTATCACTTTTCTAGATCTCTGTGGATCTCTGGATTTCTTTGGCAGTTCCAGTCTGGCTTTCTGATTCTTACTGCAGATGAGCGGTGTGTATCGTGTGCTATAAACATCTTCTCTAAAAGTCTTCATCCAGTGGTGGTAACTTCACCCCTGCCTGTGGAGGTTGTTGGTGATGTTACTGTCTGTTGTTTTTGGGATTTTCTGCACAGCTTTCACAATGATTGTCATCAACTGATGTTGTTTTCCTTGGCCGACCTGTTTGATGTCTGCTTGTTAGCTTTCTTTCCAAATTGTTGCACTGGCTATTCCCAATGCTTGTGTAATGGCTCTAATCGATTTTCCCTCCTTTCTCAGCTTGAAAATGAAGCTTTCTGGTCTTCATGTTGTATTATCCACTTTAACAGCAAATGCAGTGTTCACAAGTGAAACCCAGGGCTTCAAAACCAAGAATAAACAATCAATCTAACAGGACCAATCACAGCTGGCCAAACAAGAAACACCTGTCAGTCATATGTTCCATTCATTTTAATGGATCTTTGGATTCAGGGAACATGATATAACTTTGTTCTGACAGAATAACCTGTATACATCTTGTTACAGCTATTTAGATGAAGCATAATGATTCGTATCATTCTGATAATTAACCAAGTCCTCCTTTTCCTCACAGTTTCGTCACAGTTTGATCACCTTCCAATAGCCACCCAGATCAGGGATTGTGAGGTTTAACATGTTTTCTCCAAGCCATGAAGTCAGCCAACTTCTGGAACTGCTGTTCAAGCTGCATCACAGAAAATCTTCCACATCATCACACAAATGCTACATGTCACTCTCACCCAGAAAGCACGGACAATTGGCTCCAAGACATGGATAGCTGTGGCAACTCGAGGTATAAACTCAGGGTCTGATCTCTTGCCGATTGGGTGAATGCTGTGAGGTATGAATCTTAAGTGGCAAAAAGTGTCCATGGTCTGAGGGCAGCAATAGCATAAGCCCAAACTCTTTTCCCCTTGAGCCAAAAACAAGGAAGTGAAAAGAGTGATCGATTAGCTGAACTGAGGATCCTACATGAAATTCATTCATTCATTCATTCATCTTCTACCGCTTATCCGAACTACCTCGGGTCACGGGGAGCCTGTGCCTATCTCAGGCGTCATTGGGCATCAAGGCAGGATACACCCTGGACGGAGTGCCAACCCATCACAGGGCACACACACACTCTCATTCACTCACGCAATCACACACTACGGACAATTTTCCAGAGATGCCAATCAACCTACCATGCATGTCTTTGGACCGGGGAGGAAACCGGAGTACCCGGAGGAAACCCCCGAGGCACAGGGAGAACATGCAAACTCCACACACACAAGGTGGAGGCGGGAATCGAACCCCGACCCTGGAGGTGTGAGGCGAACGTGCTAACCACTAAGCCACCGTGCCAATCTGTCTTTTAATTTGATTTAAAAAAAAAAAAAAAAAAAAAAACATGGATGGAAAATGGATCTGTTGCAAGCTAGAAAAGTGAATGGATCTACGAGGTCAAAATGACGTGACAAACAACACACAGAGGAGCATTCCTGTCTCCTGTTAAAAGCCTAAATCAATAGCACAATGGCTCACGTACCCGAAGAGGCAGACACACGCTGGGCAAAGCCACCAATGAAATGTTACGACTTGCTAATTAGAGCCACACAGCCATTCTGGCACCTGAGGGAAAGAGGACACTAAAGCTCGGATCACCGTGCCTGTAAATACAGCTCCCAATAAATTCGCTTACACTCACACTTTTCTTCACCGATGACTGGCAATGCCAACGAGGAGCTTCAGTTACCGTAAATGTTTACGCGAATCTTAAAGCGTGCCCTTAAAACCACTCACAATCAGTAAAACTCCACGTGGAAAACACTGTGAAACACAAACAGCCACATAACAAAAGTTCACTGACACCACTGGGATGCCCTCGATTTCAAGGCATGCCCTGTGTTTCCCCAAGCTTCCAAACAGCAACTAATTATATAGCGTGTAAGCCATCAGATCAGGACAGCTAGATATCCTGAGACTTACCGGTAATTAAAAGCAATTAATTTTGACATCCCATGTAAAAAAAAATAAAAAATCCCACAAGGTGATATTAGTTATGACAGTAGAATACACTAATAGACTGCTTATAAATAATCCTTCATTTATTATTAGCCTATAATAAATCTCTACAAATTCTTAGAAAGATTATAGTATACTATTATATAGAATACTGAAATGAGCATATTGTTGAGCATACAGTATACTGTAGATGATCTTGTTGCTGATCCTCTGTCCTTCCTTTCCTCCATACCGCTCTTGTTTTTTTCTATCTCTATTCCTCTATTCCCTTTTTTAACTGTGCCTCCAGCAATGAGGCTTCTCATGTGCGATTCCACTGGAGATATTGCATCAGATCTTCCCACAAGCTGTTGCGTGAATTGTGCTCAAAAGCATCCGTGAGTGTGTGTGCTGAGATTTCAGCCTGGGCGGCCTATGACCTGGTGGTCTGAGGGCATTATTAAATCCCAGAGAGGTGGCCAAAAAAAAAAAAAAAAAAAAACAGTGGAAAGATGGAAAGTTGCCTCGAATCTCAGATAAGATCAAAGAGGCAGGTTGGGAAGCGGTTGCCATGAGCACCTGCATAGAGTTGACACCTGTGATGAGGTCATAGCGAGGCTATGTCACCGTGGAGATTGGAACAAATGCACATGGTGAAACACCCGCTGGAGAAACACCCGTCTTCCCATCGGGGTAAATTAGCTTGTTCTGTTAAAGCCCACGGAGTGAAGGTTACAGCGGACAATTTAATACATCTTCATGCTCTGTTAAGCTTTCTGAATGAGGGTCGGAGCGGACGCTTAAGACGTGCAAGAGACTGAAGCTAATGTCAATAAAGGATACGAGATGAAATCTGCTCTGCTGTCAAGTCATAGACTGACCAAGGCCAAAGGAAGAAACGGTCTAAGTCACAGAGACATTGAAGGTACGACAGATACTAGCCGTAAAGTCAATCTAGTTTAGCGTCTAAAGGATATTTAGCTCCTTTCGCTGTCGTTGCATGAGGTGAATTTTACAGTCATACAGTATGTAAGCCTCTTTATACATGTTTATTCTCATTGTTACTATCATCAAAACGTATGACTTGTCTATCTATTATGACTCTATTTGCATCAGGGTGTTGTGCTGCACATTTTAAGGATGCTCCAGGTAGCAAGTGCTCAGCAGGTGTAAGTGGATGGAGATGAATGTCCGAATGTGACCTGGCGAAATGCCGAGAGCTCCACGATCCGGACAAGGCGTCACCGTCACGGCCATCCATCACGCTGCAGCTGCCAACAGCTCGGGCGAGTCCTTCATTATCAGCATTCACAGGAGTGCTGTTACGACGCTGTGCTACTTCGACCTAGAACCCGACTCCATTAATGCAGCTGCACGTGTCTGATTCAAAATGGCCGCTTGGGCAGGGACCTAAACGACTTAACTTCTGTGACTGTAATTTACTCCTAACCCTGAATCTCGTTATAATACTAACAGTATCTTACATGTATATACACTACTTAGGCACAGTGATGCTTGAAGGAAATGTCCAGTTAGTGGCTAATTTATGAGCCTTATACAGTACTTTAACACAGTTATAGTTTTCAGACCGCACGCCTACTCCGTTGGCACTTTAAAAATAGCTCGGCTTACGATGTGAGCAAGCAGGGGTATTTATTCATGGTGTAGTAAGGCATGCGCATGGACATTTTGGATAATCAGAATGGCTTGTCTGGTCGCATTGTTGTTGGAAGACTCAGGGGCTCATACACTGCTCTGCTCATTAAAACTGCTATGCTAACTTTGACCCGTGACTATGGCTTCCACTTCCACCGCTTCCTTTCTGAAATTCCTGATGCTGCATTTGGCACCAACCTACTGGGTGAATTAAGGATGCTTCAAAGGATGAAAAGAATAGCAAAAAAAAAACAAAAAAAAAAAAACGGACCAGTAAGAAGATTGTATTAAATGATAAATTTGTATGGGTGCTGTTGAGATGCCTTGCTTCTATTGTTGCATGTGAATCACAAATTGCAGGGGTGATAAGCCTGGTGCAGCTCGGCACAATGGCTTTAGAAATCTGTTCTGCGCGACACAGACATTACTGCACATGCTAGCGTAATTGGGCTTTGCAATTAGCATTTGAATGGCACCGTGTTTGGGCAGAAGGGAAGAAATGATGGAGAGATAGACAGAGAAAGAGAGAGACAACAAGATACGCAGCACCAGAGAAGGAAGAGAGATGAGAAATCTGAAGACAAAAAAAAAAAAAAAAAAAAAAAAAAAAACGAGAAAGGGAGAAGACAAGGGAGACAGAAGAAGTTGAATCGTCTGTGTGTTCTGATTAAAGATGAGCTCTGGATGGTTGGGAGCTGCAAAGAAAGGAACGTAGCAGAAGAGGGTTTAATTGGCTGATGACCTGTCCTGCGGTAAAATCCTCAGATCCTCAGACAGCTGCGTCAAGGGACTCTCATCCATCCCCTCATCTTTCTCTCATTTCGTTCTCTTTTCTATCCCATATAATCTGTCTTTTGCTGCTGGCTAGCCACAAAACCACATTAGCTGACAGCACTTCTTTGAGTCAGGTATAAGACACACCGCTTTGCTTTTTTATCCCCACGATGGGAGGCAAACGTCACTCTAACACGGCTCCTTGGCAGGGTAAACAAAACAGGAAGTATCTAAGAACGTCGAGCGAAGCAGCTGTTGGTGGGTGGACACAGGAAAGCGTGTCCCGTTTGGTCACCTGCACTGTCACAATCACTCATTCTCTCCATTAATCAAAGAGCACACACCTGCCGTCAGCGCCCTTTCTCTCATTTAGCCTGGGATAACGGTGTCGTGAATAAGCGAGAATGTTTTTCTCCTCCCTTGCTGTTTCTCCTTTCTCTTCTTTTCCTTCGACTTCCATGCTTCATCATGTTCTCCCTTGGTTTCCCTGCATGTCCCTCCAGCTTTCAGGTGACAGTGATAAACGTGCCGTCACGTCTTCCTTTAAGAAGAAAAAGCGCTGAGAGATAGAAAGAGCGATACAGATAGGTGAAGCAGTAAGAAGAAAAGAAAGAAAGGAATAAAGAGGAAAAGGTGTTTCTGCATACTGACGCCGAGAGGGAACTTGCCGTGCGGCTGTCCGGATGTTGTCAGCGTGCCCTTGTTACTGTAAAGTCCTTGTGTTTACAGACCAGAAAACTAATGAATGCAGGCAGAGGTCGGAGCCAAGGCAGAAGGTCTGAGCTACAGGAAGAAATCCCAGCCAATCCCAGAATCAATCAGTGCCAGAACCCACCCCCTGAGGGAATACACAAGGCTTGCACCTGTGTCCTCTGAGGAACATTTGCACTGGAGAGCCCTTGTTAGGAAAGGCACGTGCAGCCTAATCAGCCTGAATGCTCACCTTGCCTACACCTGAGGGACTCTCTGGCTCTCTCTCTCTCTCCACCGTTCTCACCGAGCACCTGTGGGACTCGCTCCTTTCTCCCTCTCCCTCGTTCTCTACAGAGCACCTGAGGGATTTCTCCTTTCTTTCCCCCCTCGCTTGACACAGGCACTTTCATTGATTTCCAAAACACGTTTCAGATGACAAAGCCCCGGAGTCACCGGGATATCACAAGCACACAATGCACAGCCCGAGGATTGATGGAGGCCCATTCAGCACTTTGACAAACTGATTATCTCTCTAGGGGCTTAAGTGCAGATCGATTACAGGGTATACAAAATAAGAAAGGAAAGGTAAAGAAAGAGAGAGCCACAGACAGAGTGAAAGTTCTATCACTTTCAAATGCACCGTCAGACAAACATCGATTGTACCTGCGATTTGAATTTCCGTATTTATTAAAAATAACAAATATGATTTGCTGAGAAAAACAGTACCCGCTATATTTCAGGTTGTTTAGAAAAATGTCTTTGGAAAGACCAAGGTCTGCTTATTTATTATTTATTTATGCATCATACTTCATGCTCAAGAAACAAAGCTCAGTGTCAGTGATTTTAATAAGACCCTGATCTCTCATCTTCTGGTACATCTTCTGGTACAACACAGACTGTGGAGGAGGACAGAAGAAGCTGTGGGACTTTTTTCCTGGTTTGTCCAAAGGCTTTTCTATCATCCATGTCTTTTCATATGGAAGGATGTTAGAAAGTCATGGTGTCTAATGTGGACTTAAAAGATCTTAATGATATTTGACCGATACGTAGGATCGTCCCTGAGAGTTCCTGGAAGGAGCCAAAAATAAATAGTTGCTTGTTCAGGTCATGTTTTTTTGTGTGTTTGATTGCCATTGTGTATCATAAAGTTAGGAATATGCTAGGACCGGCAGCAGAGGTAACGATGCAATGCGTTTACAACAGAGTGCACATCC